>NC_051853.1:92522043-92825073 GCF_905115235.1 Hermetia illucens | reverse complement strand
ATCCACATTATATCTATTTTCAAGTGACTGAACCTCCTTCTCTCCCACAATTGACTAAAAAAAATTTAAGAAAAAATTACTTCCAGCAACAACCAACATCAGTGATCAGCCGAGGATGTGTTTTCTATTTCGTCAGCTCCAAGAGTAATTACCCTTCAATGTAACGCAAAATGTGTGCTTAATTTGTAGTGTTGACAAACTGAATTTTGAATGCTGGACCAAGGAAATAAGCTAACCTTAAAAATGGAATTGGTCTGCAAACCAAAGTACTCATCATTTCCAACAACACTTGTGTTTTTGTTATGTGGGAAATTTCCAATAAACGTTTACCCATTTATACATAGCTAACATTTCAACACATACCTGAACCTATGTCCATGTCCAAGAGTACTTATACTTTTTTTTTTATGGATGGAGGTGGAAATCTTAGAAAGACGCTGCTGCGCCAGGTTGCAGCAGTGTGTGGAATTCGCACCCACTAAAACCATCTTCTTCGGGACTTGCTGTGGTCCTGGAGGCTCGCTGGTACCGTCTCTAGCCCGGAGGCGTCACCTGCGTTTCCCTTGTGAGTACATATATATGTATGTACATATTAAAGATATATCATAATTACTATGGTCATCCTATACAAACAAATATTGCATATACATTTTTTTCTTCTTCAACCTTTGTCCCGTTCACAAGCGGGGTCGGCGCCTCATGATCGGTTGTACCATTGTGCTTTGTCAAAGGCTTGATCTTTATACAGTGGCAAGGTTCCCAGATAAACATCCACTGTATCAAGCCATGGCTGATTCGACCGGCCTTTTGGCCGTCTCCCATCGGCTTCGATGTTGCGCCCATTCTTATTAAATCAATTCTCGTTAGCGCGAATGACGTGACCATCGACGTGACCACGATTGGTGCAACCGCATATCGATCGCGGATTTCCTCATCTCGGATGTGATCATGGCGTGTTACGCTACTAGTCCAACGCAACAACTTCGTCCTTTTTACCGGGCGGCGCCGTTGATTGCCTTTTAAATTCGGGCAACACTCAGAACCATTGAGGGCGATAGTGCGTATGACACTGCGGTAAATTATAGACTTGGGACATTCGTTGATACTACGAATACGTTATAGTTGTAGAATGTCACTTCATCCAGGAGTGCGGAAAACATCGATCACAAAGAACACCAGTTGTGGAGCGCCACTTCATCCAGGTTGCGTAAATGCGTGAAGCAATTTCATAACGCAATTTTCCATTGGCGGTTAGCGTTGACCCAAGGTATTTAAATCGCTCAGCTCTGGGCATATCACTGGTGTTGTCGTTGAACATACCGGATGATTTTTTATGGCATACATTCAAACGCCTTCTCTGGATCCAGAAATTCAATCTGAGAAGGGCGATGCTCTTTTCGATGTTTCTCCATTAGTAACCAGTTGTGTTAGTAGTTGCGCAGTTCTCAGCAAACCCCGGTTGAATCACAGTTATTTATATTTCTAGATTAATAGCACGTATCTGAATAGTTGCTTATTTTCTTACACAGGAGCTAATGTATTTCACACAAGAAAACGTATATTTATATATATTTACCCGAATTGACCGCTACTACAAAGGTTCCTATACATATATATGTATGTCTCGTCTCGAGAAACTGAAATTAAGATACAAATAGCTGAGAAAAGCTAAAAAGATCAAAATAAGACGATCCTATATTACGATTCACAGTCACTCACGGGACCAACGCTTAGGTATTCTTTCGCGGGATGAATTTTCCTCATTTACCAACCCTTTTTGGACCAGTACTCTTTCAACCTTAGTATCTCTATTACCCTTTTCTCTAGGTCACATATTCTGTATCTTCCGGTATGGCACCACAACTCGGCGAATTCAATGAATGATTAAACCAAAAGCGATGCAAATAGTTTGCAACGGCAGATCCAGCGCTGCCTGATAGTCGGTCAGGTTGATTTGTATCAACCTCATCTACAATTTGCGTTGCCATCGAAATATGACCAAATTGAAGGAATCTGAAGTATCACATCAGTGCCACCTGCCCCCGAAGCACCACATAACTCAGCCTATTGTTAATCTCCTTCCTGCCTCAAATTTGTGTGCTGCTTCCATTTCGTTGCCTGATTAGGTCAAACTGTTTCTCCAAGAACTCACAAACCTCCTCCTTCACTTTAATCTACAATTTATCCTTGCGGGTTGTGGTGATTTTAGGCCTGTTTCCTGTCCTAGATACTTTTTAGTTTGACACCAGAATTCTCCCGTGGCTATATGCTTGGCTTTATTGAACTCCAATGTAAGGTCTCCTTTCTGGAAGCGTCTAACGCGGCTAACATTATCCTCCGAATTGGTGAGCTCAAAGCCCAATCTCCTGAGAGTGTCAGCGCACGAACCTTCATCTAGTTTGGTAGTCTTTTCTTTTCCGGTCTCTCCTTTACAATAATCCTGACTTCCCTATCCCTATTACGAGATCCACTCCCTTCCTGCCTTAGCACTACGAGAGTTTCATCAGTGGACCACCTCACTTTTTCGGGACTTGAACGCTTTTTAAGTTTTTGGGTAAAACTAAATCTTATTCCAATCGATTCAATGTCTCTCTATCCGTCTACCGGTCTGACTGTCCCTCAGTCTGCTTCTTTTTCTGGAGCTAGAAATCTTCAAAAGACACCGAAATATATGCGGGTAGGAATTTTTATCCATGAACTCAGATATTCTTCCCTGCGATACCAGCGAAATGCATTACCTCGCGGAGTGGTCATACCTCAAGGCTTGCTTTCTCCAGCTCTCTCAACCCGCACTGAATCCTTCTAACCCTGGAGCCAACTGCATATAATTTCTTAACAAGCAACCGTTTCCCCCTATTCAACATTCTATTCCTCATAATGACTCCTCTAGACTCTTCTTTCTTCGACGAATTAAGAACAATGGAAGAAGACATCATTCGTGTCCCATAAAAAACCACCGCAGCTAGGGCGGCTAGCCGAGCTACCTAGTTAAACCTACATAGAAATTTACGGTATCTGTGAGAAAGTGCATGATATCATAGTTTATATCAGTATTCACTATGCCCACAAAACACCATTCTGCTGAGAATCAATCAGATTGTCCATCGACCCTTTTCCGCCGCTTGTCACTTGCTTAACGATTCTTTTATTTTGACGTTTCTCGCGTGCTAATCAGAGGAAGAATGGGGTCCATCATAGATGAGCGTCATCTCGTCGACATTATTTTGGCTATTGAATTACGGGATCAACTTACATTCGTCGTCAAACCAGCCGTTGCGACTCCTTTTGAGGCTGGGGCCAAGTATGTTTGTGGCCGTATCAGTGATGACGTTCTTCAAGTGGTTGTGAAGATCATTTGTTGATGCTTCAGGTCCTCTGTTGACTGCGGTTATTACGGCATCCATTTCCCTCTTATAGGTGTCGCGGAGAGCTGTGTTGTGGATAGCTTCAATGTTCACTCTCACCTGATTGTCAGAGGAGATTCTAGGTGGTGTTGTTATTCGAGTTCGGAGCACCATGCCAACGAGATAGTGATCCAAGTCTATATTGGCCCCCCTATATGTTCTGACATTCATCAAGGCTGAAAGGTGGCGATGTGTTCGATTAACATGTGGTCAATTTGGTTGAAAGTGGTCCCATCTGGAGAGGCCCTCGTATGTTTGTGGACCCCTTTCCGCGCAAACCAGGTACTTCCAACAACCATTTCGTGTGACCCTGCTAATTGAATAATCCGCAGTCCGTTACCTTTTGTTTTCTTCGTGTAAGCTATGGGAGCCAACGTATCGCCTGAATACGGGCTCCGTCCCTACTTGGCTGTTAAAATCCCCAAGTATGATTTTGATATCATATCTGGGACAGGCTTCGAAGGTTCGTTCTACTGCTTCGTAGAAGGTATCCTTCTCCGACTCTGCAGTCTCCTCTGTAGGGGCGTGATCGTTAATGAGGCTTATATTTCTAAACTTGCGTCGCAAGCGCAGAGTGCATAGCCGTTCGTTTATGTTTTCAATGCCGATAACAGCAGGTTTCATTTTTTGGGTGACTAAGAAACTTACACCTGGATGGCCACTATAATATATGGTGTAGCGGCTCTTCGCCAGGCAACCGGTGCCTGTCCAACGTATCTCCTGTAACGCTGTTATATCAGTCCTATATTGGGGCAGGGTATCGGCTAGCTGCTCATCAGCGCACGTTCCATGAGAAAATGCGCAAATCGTTATTCCGTGGTCGTTGCCGGGTTCGTCGTTGTATATGGCTTCGTAACAAGTTGTTTTGCGAAACGTCGTTCATTGTCTTTTATAGTCGGTCGGAGGGAGCCCACTTCTCAGCTCGCAGAGAAGTAGGGTTCAGCAAGCAATGGTTAATCAGAGAGGAAAGAAAGGGACTAATGGTAACAGGGCACTTATTAAGGATAGTGGCTGGAATTTGGTCAAGCCCGGTCGCCTTTTTAATTTTACTCCGCTTTGCGGCCAATTTGGTCCTGACGAATTAAATTGGTACGATAGAGCCAGTAAGACTGGTTGGGAGAAGTGAGTACTGGAATGGGCCGGATTGGTTGGTGTTGGGGAATTTAATGGTATGGATTTAAGCGGGGTGATTCATGCACTAACTTCTGACTTTGAAGCTTTGGTCGCGAATCTGGAGTGTGAAATGGTGGGTTTTGAGGAAACGATTCAAAAGGATATTTGCTTTTTCGGAAAGGGAGATGTCGTTGCGACTGGCAGCTTCGCCCAGTTGCAGAGGGAGTTATGCATATGTGCAACCGCTCACCAGTTGTTAGCGCAGTTCGCTGCGAAGATAAATGCTGACCTAGTGTTAATCAGCGAGCAATACCGAATCAGTGACCCAGCTTTGCGAGTGACGTCTACTTATCGCTCTGCCTCAGAACTGGCTATGATGGCGATGGCCGTTTCCCTCCTTGACAAGAAGCGTAAAGCTATCTACCGCCGTAAGAGCGAAAACTTCAGAGAGGTGGCTGCTCGAGAAGAACGCCAACGCACCCTTATCTAATGGCAACTCTCTTGGCAGAATGAGCCAAACTTCAAATGGACTGCGCAGCTCATAGACAATTTGGACCCGTGGCTGAACCGAATGCATGGTGGGATTGATTACTTCCTTATCTCAGAGGTGGCGGCGAGGAAGATGGGCCGGCAACCCTATCGGCCAAACCGAAACCAAGTGGTCGAGGAGAACCTCCATAGTGGTAGCACCGGGAGACGCTGTAATCACTTTGGTTTGCCGGCCGTGATTCAGTAGGCGAATGCTCCAAAGACCTAATCAGGACGATCAGACCCGAGTTTGCACGGGGACTCATCTGAAGTGGCAAATTGGTCACGAAACCTTAACAGGGGTATACTGGTACCATGGGGACCGGGAAAGCCCCTGGACTCACATACATCCGGTGAACTCCTGTTGTATGTAAGGACAGCTCGATTATTTGCGGTTGGCCCCCCTAGTGGGAGTTTCATGGTGGTTGTGGTTGTGCTCAAGCGAGAAGAGACCTTCGGGCCTCGACGTGGTGTTGCGTATAAACACGGGTGCCGTACTCCATAATTCGGTAGAGATTTAGGTAATTCTTGCATCCACCAGTATGAATGCTAAGCCATGCACTTGGTATAGACTGGTACCGTTGTTGCTTGTCTGAGCGGGGCTCTGATTGTGGTCGCAAAATCAATGCGTGTCTTAAGAGGACCGTAGGATTAAGTCTCACGACAGGTGCCTACATAAAACACTATGGGCTTCACATCCTTATCCAACTTCTAATCGGGAATGGAAGTTTTTAGTCTTACCTGCACAGGATTTGAAAGGCGCTATTTCTCGATTGTGTGTTCTACAATGGAGTGACGGACGACGCTGAATACACCTTTTTCTCTTGCAAAAACTAGGGCCGCTTTCGTCAGCAGCGTTATGCAGGCACAGGAGAGCTCTCTCCAGACAACATTGTCGGAGAGATGCTGTAGAGCGCTGGCAGCTGGAGTCGTGTTGCGCATTATGCTTGGGCTTTCTTATAGCGATGAAGATTGAACTCGACCGGCGGATGGTCCGGATGGTAATGGGTTCCCTGAACTAACAACTCTCTTCCTCCCCTCCCCTCCCGTTGGTGGTGCTTGAAGGCTCCCAAAGTCGGCAGAGCGGGAGGGTTAGCCCTAAGTAATGTGTCAAACAGTTCCAGGCTAGTTCTTTGATGGCAGGGAGGTGGATAAGGTTTCGGTAATTGAGGGGCTGGGTTGGCACAAGTTCGTCGCATACTTCCTGAATTGCTTCAATGTACTGACAAACTATGCTATCAATTGTATCATTTGAAACTCTGTTGAGAACGTTGAAATTGAGATAGCTTGGATTTTAGGGATTTATTAATAAGCTGCCAGTTAGTGTTCCTGAAATTAGATGCTGTCAAAGCGCAGTGCATAACTGGGGTCATAGCGGGCAGATAAATATCAATATCAGTGATGCCAAAAACGGTTTCTAGCAGTTGGAACGTATTTGGGTTCGGATTTATGCTAACGTTGCTGCTGATCAGAAAGTGGTTAAGGTAAGAGTGGCAGTTACTTACGTTGTATGTAGGGAGCGCCGGGCTAAAATGGGAGATACTTCTTGCAGCAGAGCTTGATTTTAGCCAGCGCTATAAATGACGACCATTATTATATATATAGGTGTTAAACTAGGAGTCGTGTCTGGCATTGAAGACAGAAGACTAGGAATCACAAACTGCCAGCTGGGCGGGGTTGGTTCACATGGAAAGATATAGTGGGAGATAGGTCGTTCGTGCCATGGTCTGGACAGTAGAGAGAAATGATATATATGAAGCAGGTAGTTTGTATTGAGGCGATAATCACCTCAAGGGATTTAAGGGCATTGATGGGTAAGAAGAGTTTAGTGGATAGGAAATTGTCGGAGACTAGTATTGCAGTGCCTCGGCAGAGTGTGTAATTGATTATTAGGATGGAGTACGGAATAGGTTAAAATTACGGAATGAGTACCTTAGATGGTAGTGCAGCGTGCTTTTACCAGGAAATTGCGTTCGCGGAGGACCATTTGAAGCTCGTGTCTATGATCCCGGCTGGCTATGAAGTTGATATTCAATTCAATTATCCTGCCATCCATAGCTGGATGCTAGAAGGTTGATCATTGTAATGAATATTATCTTAAATTGATAGGAGTGTTCGGCAAACGTACGGAGATCCGATAAGCTTGGTGTGTTGGTGCTTGTGAAACCAAGGGGAAGGTGTTGCTGCTGCGGATGCAAATGGCAGAGTGATGAAGGGTATAGAGATCACATGAGGTTTGGTTGGTTGGATCGGTCTATTCCGTGATAAAATGGCCCGTTTTTCGGCAGTCCTCCTTGCCTTAATTCTGTCGAAGTAATGGCGCTTGCGGTAGTTGGCAAGGTGGTCACTTATCCTGCAGTTCACGCACTTGGGACTTTCGTGCAGCATTTTGAGACCGATGGTCTGTGTATGCCATCACATTTGACGGCCCCAGTACTGCATAACAGACTCGCTGTCAGTTTTTGCATTACAAAATCTGTTTATCCATGATTTGCTCAAAGCGAACCAAAGTGGGGTTTACCTTCTTAATGGAGATGAGATCATCGATCTCAAAATTTCTCTCTAACCATGGACTCATTGTACGGCTCTCTCTTCTGGCCTTCATTATGATCAAGGCTTTCGCAGAAAGCACGCATGAAACGCGTTAGACCTTCAGGTCCCCAGCAATAAATCTGTAAGTATGGTCTAGACAATGAATTATATGTGATGTGGTTTTCTTTCTAGGGAGGTTAAGGGTGGAGAACTTCGTTTGGAAGATTCTTGGTGGCTGCGTAGCCCTCTTTTTTTTAGAAGTATCTGATGATTTGAATTTCGTGATTTCTTATACGAAATTTGCGTTGGCCTGAAATGTTTGGGAGGTTCAACAACAACAATTGGAGCAATTTTGGTACCCACCTATTTCCTTCGGGGTGCTTGTTGCAGTTGCCGTTTAGATGATACTGGAACCTATTATATTTTGTTAGATTTAGTTAGAACTGCTTCAGGGCTGTTGATATTAAGTAGTTGATCGGCTTAGCGCTAGGTCCACAGTATGTCGATTTGCATCCATTTCTACAGTAGCCGGATTACCGTTATTTTTGTGGCATTTTTTACCGTCTCGGTTTTAAAAGCGCTCTCCCTTGAGGGCAGTAGTATGGCGGCGACACTGTGGCAATTCTGTGACATTCACCTGATCATTACGGGCTGACGACTGATACTCATACAATTCCCGCAAGTGTGGAACTAGGAAGCCCGCCGTTCAATAACCTCCCGTAGCACAGCAAAGTCAAGCGTTTTCACTGAGGAGACCAGGTATTAGTGAGGTTGACTTCGAATATAGTTAGGCCTCCTGACTGCAAACTATCCAATCGGCACAGTTCGAAGGTCGGGTTTTTCGACGAGATCTGTAGCGATTTATTAATAGTAAGGTCACCTCGGACAGAGTGTGGGTATCACCAGCCACTGACGGTTTTGATAGACTAGAGACTAACCTCCTGCAGAGCTGCATATCAGATAGGCTTCCACAGAGCAATATTCGCATTAGCTTATCCTCCAGTCCAGCCGTCAATAGTTACCCTGGGTAGACTTTTTGGCCATTTTCTGTCGCTTGAAATGTTACTGTTGATACTTTCTGTGTTGAAAGAATTTTCTCGTCTTGATTATATGATTATTATACAGATTATTCATAATCTAAGCCACATTTATCAATAATTAAGCAAAAAAAATTCTCCGATTTATTATTAGCCTTTAACTATGTATTATATGCTTTCCCTTCCCAGGAAATTGAATGATTTGAAAAAATGTGTGCCCGCTCAGATATTCTCTTCCAAATTGGGGAGTAACAAGACATTAAATTAAAATTATTAATAAGATTTAAATTGCCTTTTGTTCAGATAATCTTTCACCTGCCTTTCTTCCGCCATATTTCCAGAGAGACAATAACTCCGAGGTGAATTCAATTTAGCATTCACCTGGCCTTTGTATTGTAGTTGCCTTCGTGCCAGAAACTTACTTTTGAAAGCATTTTTGCCGAAAAAAAGACGAAATCACGTGTACGTGAGAAGTTTCTGAAATGCAAAGCAAAGCAAGGTAACCCGGGATGTAAAAAATCCTGAAACCTTGGGACGTTACGTTTGGCAGGTATGCATAAGGAACGTTGTAAGTTTTAAGTTTCTTTCCATTTTCGTTCCTTTTTATTTGAAATTTCGATGGAGGAAAGCATGGCTGTGTTTTGATTTGTATAAAGAGTTTTCGATAATGCGAAAATTTCTCAAACTTGCTTATTATGCAATTCCTGTTCTGGAGATTGGTGTGATGTTAAATATTTATGGTGGAGTTTCGAAACCGCGGTTGGAAAGAAGTAATTGGGGGAATATTCTCATTTCACGACAAGCAGTTTGTAGCAGGTCACACCCTGGCAATTGGGTGTTATGAATACATATATATGTATATGTCGACAAAAAAACTCTGAACCCTGAAAATCGTTTGACTGGTCAACCTTTACTCAAAGTAAGTATAAGACGGTTCTTTTGAAAAGACGATGTAAATTAGGGTGCATTGCCAACTTGTTTGGTATCCGTAAGATGTCCTTTTGTAACTTAATTTTATGACCGGAAATACGCGTGCCTTCATGAATTCCCGGTACTATTTTGGTATTGTTCATTCACTTCACGCAGTCAGGCCATTAGGGACGTGGTCGTTTTAGAATTGTGGAAAATTATTACGTTATGAATCTTAATTAATTCCAGAAAAGAGGACTTATTCCATTTCCTCTGTATTCATTCCTTGAAAAGCAAATTAATCTCTTCCACAGCCCTGCGACGTGGAGTAATACTTTCCATTACAAGTCAAGAAAGTTAGACTCATGAATTGCGGTCGGAATGTTTTTGTCGTAGAAAATTCCGGTTCACAAGGTCATGACCTATGCTAGTGTAGCTAAATTGCCAATTGATAAGCGTGGTCCATGGAAGAAAAGAGTCATAACGATAGTTAATTCCGCATTCAGTGGGCAGAAGGTATTATAGAAATCATTGACTAAGATTTACAATAAAAGAAAAAAAACAAATCTTACTTCTAGTTATTTAGTTGGTAAGTCCAGGAGGTGGGGGCGGGGTATGGGTGACGCGTAGGCTCTTAGCCCTCAGACGCACCTGGTCAGTTGTACTCGATTTTCCCATCTTACGTATTATCCCGAATATATTTATGTATTCCTATAGTGAATATCACGCAAGCCGCAGCAGCTGAAGTACATTTAGGCCTGCTTTAATAAGGAGCTGGGATACGAAGCTTCGGGTCGGGAAGACAAACCTAATGAGGCATTTAAGATCGTGGTAAGGACAAGGCCTGACAAATTTAGGAAGTTATGGGGAGAATGCATTGTAGAGGAGATCTTCCCAGAATTATGAAAGTCGCAGAAGTTCATGTTGGTACACTAGTACAGCTTCAGGCGAGCCGTCCTTTGGCTTACATATCTCCTCCGCTGTCTCCTCTCTTCCGTCTTGACTGCTCTATTCTTTCTTAACTACTCTTCTCTTCTCTGATATCTCTCCTCCTTCTTCTTCCCCTTTCTCCTGAGTGAAACGTGCCCCGCATCTTTGGAAATAAATCCTCTTTATCCTTTCCTTAGCCGGGCTCCTCATTAGTCTTTCCAACTCCCCTTCGCTAAACAGTAATCAAAATATTTCTTTACTTCTCTGACTAAAAAACCTACTCCGAGAACATAATTCGCTGGAAGGCCACTATAATATGCGATGTAGTGATTTTTCTCCAGAAAACCGGTTCCTGTCCAACGAATTTCCTGCAACGCGGTTACATCAGCCCTATATCAGCTAGATGCTTGACAGCCCCTTCACTGTACAGGAAGCGCACGTTCCATGAGAAAATTAGCAAATCGTTATTCCGTATTCGTTGACGGGTTCGTCGTTGTGTTGTCAGTCCAGTCCGAGGCTCTTTTTGTGGGTTCGTAACAAGTTGTTTTCCATGTAGGGTTCTTAGCCCTACCCAACCCCCAACCTGGAGGACCAATTGGTACAATTTTTCCCGTTTTTAGGCGCGGGAGATTAGCCTTCAACCTTCTCTGTCTGCAGGTTTTCATTAAAACAAGTCGGAATACCGGAAGCTCGCGCTTCGGGTATAAAGGTTTTGTGTTCATCTTATGTAAGAAACTTCAACGCACATTTTTTTGTCCGTATATAGCTACAAATCAAACATAATCCTTCATATTTTTCCAAACTACGAGACATACGTACATATTATAGCAGATATATAGATATCACGCTCACCCTAAACAAACAAACTCCCTATTACCGAATACTGTACACATATATGCACGTATATAAATTGATCGTACCCATATTTCCGATTTACTTCTTATATCTATTTGAATTAGGCACTACCCGCAAAGTTCATTAGCACGCATATATTATATACCTACATAGACACATGTCTGGCTGACAAACAACTAAAAAACTAAAACAAAATAATTCTCTGCGACCCAATTCATAAGAACTCATTTCGTTGTGGTATTGACGAATTGATATGTGATGGAGACGTCATGCAGGTTGTAGTGCGAACGAAATTCACAAAAAATTGTAGTTTCACCCCCTATGACTTTTTAATAATTGTTGGATTTTCTTCAAACTTGACCGAATTGTACACCATGTTCTTCATTACACCTACGCTAATTTTTGTACTTCTGGGATGAACATAAGGAGGGGTGCCGGGTAAATTTCTAAAATGTGGAAATATACTCTTATTAACTTTATTTGTGCAGATATCGGAACCGGATATATTTTGAAGCCTAGATTTCGTAGAGATGCACCACTGTGATTTTTTTCAGATTTTTCGGTTGAATAGGTTTTGAGAACGAGACCTGTTACACTTTTTGTGGGTCATATTTTGAACCCTCACTCCCCTATGTTTCATCTAATATCAAATATTGAACCAGTTTCGAAAAGTACTAATTAAGACCTTTCATTTGATACCCTACATGGCTACATTCTGTGAAAAAAAAATTTACACCTTCCATTCACATGTACGGGGAGCCCCCCTTAAACTTAACACAAGATGGCGCCACTTACTGCATATAAAGGGAAAACCAGATTACATACTCTCACCAATTTTTGTGACAATCGGTCTAGCCATTTCCGAATAAATCGGGTGTGACAGACAGACAGACAGACAGACGGACAGACAGACACCGTCTCGATTCTAATAAGGTTTTGTTTCACACAAAACCTTAAAACGAGCTCCCAGAGCCCACCACATGGAAGTGGAGATATAATTTGGTAGTAGAGCTGTTGTTGTTGGTTCAACAGGCATTTTCCAGGTTTCATGCTTCATCGTGGGAACTAATCAAGGTTTTGCTCTGGGACCTATACTACCTTTTGACCACACTCAAATACGTTAGCAACAAATATCTGATGTCTGATGCGTCCATATGTGGCGCCTCCACATTGGGAATACTTCGCTTATTTAATAGTTAATAATTTTCGAACCAGGAACGTACATTCCCTAATCAGAATAGGTGCTCTTTCAGTACTCATTGAACAACTAGAGATACAACCAGACTAATAGCAGTGAGGTTTTTGGCTTTTGAACGCACACTATTTCCAAAGGCGGAGAAACTTCACGAACACAAGAATGCGACATAACTTTTGTTGTTTTGTTTCGTCCGCAAGAAGCAGGTGATGTCTGTGCAAGATCACAGGCACCACAAAACAAAATTTTTGCGCCTCGAGTGAAAACTTTCTTTTTTCAATTGATATATAGGGTGGACCTTTACCTTTGTCCCAGGCTCGAATTTGAGGGGCATATAGGTTAAAAGATTAATCAGGACATCAATCGAAGTCTTCGTCCGTCCTTTTTGTGATACAAACGTTAATTCCGCCGTTTTAGAAAATACCTGAATACGAACAGGTCAATTTATAACTTCAAAATGGGGCTCGGGAGATCGAGTTCCTGGAACGGCCAGACTATTGCGACATTTTTTTCACTCAATCTAATGGTTAACCTAATTAGATCTTGAAAGATTTAATTCTCAATAAGTCCTCAATTACGTTAAAAAGAGAAACTTCATCGCGCGAAAAGCAACCTACAACGATATTGAACACATCATAAACTGGCTAGGTGGTTTTAAGTCATAATCCAGATGGTTAGACTCCCTTCTTCGTGGTTTATTGACAGTACTTGGCTTTTCAGATGGGGACACTAATCAAACTCACTTTGCTTCTCATCACTCCAAAGAGGGCGGCCCCAATCTGTAATGGTTCAATGCTGATGCTCGGAAAAAAATTTCAAACGGATGCTCACAGTTTTCATAGAAATAAAGGATTTTCTTTTGCGGCCTTCCAGTGATAACTTTATTTCTTCCAGGAAAAAACAATATTGTCTTACTTAGGATAACTCTGCCGTAACCTATCCCAAGTCATGGTTGAGAAAGGAGGAGGCAGGGATAGCTGTAGCCTGAATGGCTAAGCGTCTCAGGTGATTAGGGTGTCACGAATTACGTAGCCTGACCTGCAACATAGTCCTGTGAACTCTGGCATGATTCGAACCACCTGAAGCTGCTATAACTGCGTCCAACCCTGAATAGCGTTTTACGACGACCAAGCAAACGTCTAACGGGCTATTCTTTTGGATCCTGGAATGTACGCACCCTGAACAAACCAGGGGCCGTCAAGACACTCCTTCAAAAAGCCAAGATTTGCAAATTGAACATGATTGCAGTCCAGGAAACAAATTGGATCTTTTAACCTCTGGCTCATCAACGTGCATACGTTGCAGTGAAAAACTAGTTGTATGCAAAATAATGTTTTTTAAATTTTAATGGAAAAATCGGAATCGAAAGTTAGCATCGGGGAACTACTGAAGGTCACAGCCTCGACGAGAAATGCAATCATAACCGTCAACGATTAATTGACTTCGCCTTCAGTAGAAATCTTGTCGTAAGCTCTACATGCTTCCCGCACCAGCCGAGCTGTGAAAATTCGGTGGAAAGGGTCTACTAATTGCGATACACCAGCTACTGTTACGAATTTGGGAGGAGGAGGAGATCCCAGACGACTGGCGCAGGAGCATTATCCGCCTCATCCGCAAAAAATGGAGATAGATTGCGTTGTGAAAACGACAGAGGCATTTCAATAGTTTGTTCGTGCTACAAAATACTGACGAAAATTATGGAGAATAGAATAATACCATACGACCATGGTGAGTACCATGGCGGTTTCTGCCAAGTCGTTCCACAATCGACCAGCTTTTTACCGTTAAACTAATCCCGCAAAAGTGCTGAGAATATAACGGTGACTTGTACCAAAGCTTTGTCGACGTAAAGCGGGCTTATACTCTCGTATGCCTGCTAACGCTACAATTTGGTATATCAGCTAAACTAGTACACCTGACGAAGGTGAGTGTGACTAACTTCACACAGGTGAGGATCCAGAACACGTTGACTAATCCTTTTGAAAAACGTACTGATTTAGAGCAGAGCGCCGATGCTCTTCGACCTAGCACTCGAATACACTACCGAGCAATGGATGCCAAGACCAGCGGGACGCTACTCATTAAGGCGACACAATTATTAGTGCATGCAGATGATATCAACATTGTTATGCTATGGGTGGGAAACCTTAGCACAAGGCTCCGAAAATTTCGTGTTGGCGCATCCGCCTGGGTAGTATGAACTGTACGATGAGTTAAAAGTCTCGAAATTCGTTAAACTAGAACGCCTTTAATGAGCAGGGCATGTCCAACGAAGAAGACGGACAGTACGGATGGAGATCACGGACGTCGAGCAAATATTGGGTTTGCAAGATTGGAGAACGCGGCCATGCGACAGAAATATTTGGAGGACAACGATCTAGGCGGCCAGGGGTCGACGTCGGGTTGTAGTGCAACGATAATGATGATCCTATTTAGGATAATTATCTCTGCTGATATTGTCGCAAAATTCGCTGGGCCACAGATTTTGACATATCAATATTGTAATTTTGACCACCGCCTTTCAGGTATCTGCACTGGTTTTGGGCAAATCTTTCTAGATAATTCGTACTAGAGGACGCCTAAGCCTTCTAAAGCCTTTTTATTCTAACGGCCGGCCACTTCCTTTTTGCATTTTTTTGGCGGTAGTATATTTTCATTTTGCATTAGTTCTCAATAGGCTGAAGAAGAGCACTAAAATATTCTCCAAAATCTTCCAAAGTTGTTCCTCTTTCTTTCTTTTTTTACATCACTTGACAACATTTTGTCATCGAAGATCTAAAATAAACAGATAAATACTAATTATGAGGATTATTTTCATTTTTGGATGAATTTTTGACTAACTTTAGGAAAACAGATTTTAAAAATCGGTTTACTGTCTGTCTGTCAATCTGTCTGTCTGTCTGTTTGTCCGTCACACGCATTTTTCTCGGAGACCGTTATAGCGATTGGCACCAAATTTGGTAGAAAGGTGGGAACTGTGAACGCTCACGCATATAGTGTTACATCCTTTTACGACGAATTTAACGGGGGTCCCCATACATGCAAAAGGGGGGTGTAAATTTTTTTCATCAAATATAGTCATGTGGGGTATCAAATTAAAGGTCTCGGTTAGCACTTTTCGAAGCCGATCTTAGTTTCGATATTGATGGAAAAGGTGGGGAGAGCGGGGGGTTGAAAGTGATCGTTTTTTTAACGAACCCATTCTCAGAAACCACTTAACCGAAAAATCTGGAAAAAATCAGGGGGCTGCCACTATATGGTACCTAGGCTTCGAAATACCCTCCATATCGATACCTGTTCAAATAAAGTTAATAATAGTACACTACTATAATTTTTAGTTATTGACAGGAAAACCCCCCTTAAGTTCATCCTAGAATCACAAAATGTTGTAGTAATGTAGGCTACAGCATAGAGCATGATCCTGCCAAACTGACTGAAAATTGCACTATTACTAACAAAGTTATACTAGGTCAAAACTGTCGCTCCTCTGCAAATTCAAGACTATGAATGTCAATATCACGTGAAAGTGGATATTTTCACATAATATATGCATATTTTCCGTGCTACCTACTAATGAGACAAATGCACCCTCAAATCTCTTTAGAAAAGAAATACACAAAACCTTTCATACCTTAAGCGTCTAGTTTTTAATTAATTTAAATTAACTGTTCTTCTGATTTTCAATTAACAACCCTATAATCAATAAAACGTGAGAAGTCCGATAAAAAGGATCCACAAACTATCATTTTATAAGCATTTGATTTCATACCAGTTGGTTGCTTTAATTTATTCGACCCTTACTGTATATGCTCCAACACAGGACAAGGACGACTCCGTAAACGTCTAAATAGTCGCCTTGAGGCAATGCTTGATTCCGTACCCTTGAAGATTGGAGACGAGGTTGTTGACCTGGAAACTACTGGTGGCCATAAACTCCTCGGCATAACTAACCAGACCGGAAGCAGGCTCTTAGGATTCGTTTGCAGCAGAAATCTTATTGACTTGCTTCGCCAGATGGGATGACTTTTAACCAGATTGACTAGGTCCTTATTGAGAAAGAAGTTGCATCAAGCATCACTGACGTGCGTTTATACCGAGGACAAATTGCAACAACAACTATTATCTCATCAATCCACTATATCGGGCATAGCAGACTCATCCGGCCTAACAGGTTCGACATTGAACAGCTACTGTCCGAAGAAATGGCATCGAAATATGTCGGGGCGTTAGAGAAGAAAAACTTGCAGACACTGAACTAGGTGGCCAATAACATTACTAGGAAGTAGAGAAAAGGAGGAAGAGTGCTAGCAGTTCACCGATGAGAGAAACGACAATAACAGGAGCGACCCAAAAGAAGCAACCTGTTACCATTGCATCAACCCCAGAAAGCGTTCTCCCAAACCGATACTACCGCTCCGACAAACTACGACGTATAGGGGTACCAACTGTATATCACACTCTCCAATGCTTTTCCTATAGTGTCCAAAATACAGGTAAAGCTATATGGAGAGGAAAGGATAGTTGATTTTCGGGGCTTCAGTTGTACAAGCAACTCCTGCTTATTCCACTGGGCGGAATATACTCCTTTCATGGTGCGTGATTCAAATGTGCTTATGAATTTAGTAGCCAACTTTAGAACTTTGTTCGGAATCCCGTCTAATGCCAGTAAGGCTCCGATTTGTCGCTTGCAAACACGATTGTCTCATTTCCTGGTTCGGACAGTAGTTTGGTTTCCTCTAGTCAAAGAAACGCCGTCCCAGTGTTGTATGGTTGCTTTTCGTAGAAACACATTATCACGTTTCCAGATGAGTCTTTCCACCACGTAGCACTACCGTAAATTTAGGAAGTATGGCGACTACTACCTTCGAATCTCGAACGGTTTGAGGAGGCAGGTTTTGAACTACGTCATAAACGTTGAAGTTGATTTGTATTAACTTGACTTAGCCCTACAACTCACTCCCTCTTAATATATGTGCCGGACACAGGTAGGTTATCTACTCCCTCTTCCCATTTGCATAATATGAACTGGGGATCTCCAGTGTAACCTTTGATTAGATGGCTTTCACTTCCTGCACCTTTTCAACCTATCATGCCCACTAGTGCATCCGGTTACAAAGTTACCGGAATCGTGAGATCTAAAGCATCTTTCGAGAAATACACGATCAGCCTCCTGATCGCAAGCTCTCCTATTTCGTTAAGGTTGATGTGTTCACTTAGCACAACAAAGGTGATGTAACCTCGCCTAGGTTCCTGCGCTCGATTACTATTTCTTGCTTTCAAGCTTTGTCTCCTTTGGCTCCTGTTCTACCTGTGCGCAAAAACTATCGGCTGACTTTACGTTACATTTGTTTAACTCCAACATCAGATCTCCTTTCCGCTTACGTGTGATGGGAGTCACACTACGGCCCAAGTCAGCCAATCGGCTTTGACTTTTCGAAGGATATCAGCGTAAAACATGTCTCTTTTCTTGAAAATACTCATTATTTCCGGAGAAATTATCTCTTTCTTTTGTCGCTTCTTGCTGCCCACCTTTATCCATTGCTTGGATTTATGTACTGCCGATTCCTCCCACTTTGTCAATACTAAGGCCGTAATCAAAGAAGAACCAACCTTCCCTTCCAAGTTTTACGAAAAAGGATCGGGTATGGCATTGTCATACCACTATTATCTATTCTAACATTGAATGCGTACCAGCTAAGCTTCGCACTATTGAGGCCCTGTGGTCTGGACATCGGAAACCAGGAGCCCGCTTCCAGCTCTCAGAAACCACCAGTTCTGGGCTTTCAAAGCACTGCACTGTGAAAAACTTCCTTTCTCGTCCTCCGTATTCGGTTTGATTGATTGGTATGCTTCCCGCTGCTAATTTCAATCTATGAATTTGCGTTTGTTTCCACCTACCCGACTTGTGTGGGTAAGCGGCTCTTATCTGTACGAAGCCTTATTGTTAGGCCCATAAGTACTATCCCCAAAGGTCGCCCACTCAGTGCCCTGCCGCCTACGGGTTTCGCGGATCTGAGAACACTTTCAAGCGAGAGTGAATATGCCGGCTTCGTTTGAGGTCTAAATACCTCGGGCAGTTACCATGACGTCCAGGGCGGCGTTTTCCTCCTCCATTGCCTGCATATAGCCAAGACTACCTCTCCAATTTTTTTCTGTGGTAGTTTAAGGCGGAGTGTCTTATTAAAAGCCTAACTACGGTTTTCATGTTCCACTTCTTAAGGGGCAAAAAATTGTCCCTTTAGCGACCCTGGGTTTTTCCACATTTTCGTTTGCCGGCAGAGATTCAAATTTCTCCATTCGGCTGCATGAGTCCTTGCAATTTCACCCTTCCAAGTAGACTTGACAGTGGATGGCCAGGTGTCAAAAACTGATTCTGGCCGCACCAATCTGGATGCAGAATCTTGGTAAGCCAGCTTGTCAGCTTCCTCATAAACAGCGGTATTTCAGTGTCCTGGCACCCACTTCAAGAATGTTTCGTTCATTCGGCTAAGCTTCAACGGCACTTCCCTAACTGGCTTGATATGTCGTTGCTATTTACTGTTGATAATACTGTGCAGTCCGGATAGCTGAGTGGTTAGAGCGCAAGGCTGTCGTACGGAAGGTCGCGGTTCAAATCTCACTGGTGGCAGTGGAATTTGTATCGTGATTTAACGTCGGACACCAGTCGACTCAGTTGTGAATGAGTACCTGAGTCAAATCAGGGTAATAATCTCGGACGAGCGCAATGCCGACCACATTGCCTCCTAGTGTACCGTTACGGTCTTGAATGAAGTGCTCTAACACACTTCAAGGCCCTGATCCAACATGGATTGTTGCGCCAACGATTATTATTATTAATACTGTGCAACTGCTGGAACGGATTTGAATGGTGCGACCCCACAATTTTTGCCGCAAACATTCTTTTGCTGGCAATGAATTGTGATATGAACATATATTCGATTGGAAAATGATGTCATATCTCCGAGGATTGAAAAATGGAAGTCATATTTCCAAGAGGGCCAGTTAATTGCGGATCCGTCTTCTATGACCTACTCGTCGGCGAAGACATTTATTCTCTTTCGGTGATTGGTGATTACGACGGAGCATATCCTTTCAAAGAAGAATCTGAAAACCATACGATCAATCAACATCAGAGCAACCTAGTGTTTGCCAAGATTTAGGATAGCTTTGACTACTGCAGCCGGCGTAGTACTCATTGCTCCAATAATATTTAGGCAACCTGATTGATTCTCGGCCTCCAAACGATGCATATATACATGAAAATTATGTTTAATATGGATACATGTAATCAATCCGTTTTGCTGAAAGTGCCCAGATCTTACCTTCCCTGGAGCCGGTTTTCCCAGAGGCGGTTTGATCGAAGACAGGTGCTTACCGGTAGACAAGAATTTAGCTTCAGCAGGTGGCGCCGTCTGGAGTGTTAAAGGCTGAATACCAACTAGATTGGTTCCTAGTTGAACAAGTCTAGACTCAGGTTCTCCAACGATAAGCTCAAGGTTGCCCCTTCATCCAGGGTTGGATCAATTACGGTTCAGTAGTTCTCTGAAAAATTATATTGCCATTATCTTTTACTTGCAATATGTTCATGCTTCTTTCGGATACATTGTAGATTTTAGGGGGTGGTCAAAGGGTAGTATAGGTCCCAGGGCGAAACGTGGATTGGTACCCACGATAGAGCATAAAACCTGGGAAATGCCTGCGGAACCAACACCAACAGCTCTAATACCAAACCCTTTCTCCACCTCCACGTGGTAACCGCTGGGAGCTCTTTCGTAACGAAACGCTGCAGACGGAGAAGGAAGAAGGCGAGTCTCTCGCCCCTAACGACGGGACAAACTGTACCAACTGGTCCTCCAGGTTCGGGGTTGGATAGGGCTGACAACCCTACACGGAAAACGGATGTTACGGAGCCACGAAAGGAGCCTCGGACAGGATGGACTTTAAAACGACGAACCTGGCAACGACAACGGATTAACGATTTGCACATTTTCTGATGGAGCGTGAGTTCCTGTACAGATATATAGCTGATGAGCAGCTAGCCGATGCCCTGTCCCAATATAGGGCTGATATAACAGCGTTACAAGAGATGCGGTGGATAGGGAAGGGTTTCCTGGAGAGGAGCCGCTACACCATATATTATAGCGATCATCCAGTAAACCATGTGCTCGGAGTAGGTTTCTTAGTCAGCCAAAAAATGAAACCTGCAGTTATCGGCTTTGAAAACATAAACGAACGGCTATGCACTCTGCGCCACGCAAGTTTAGAAATATATCCCTCATTAACGTTCACGTCCCTACAGGGAAGAATGCAGAGTCGGAGAAGGATACCTTCTACGAGGCAGTAGAAAGAACCCTCGAAGCCTGTTTCAAATATGATATCAAAATCATACTTGGGGATTTTAACAGCCAAGTAGGGAAGGAGCCAGTATTCAGGCGATACGTCGGCTCCTATAGCTTACACGAAAAAACCAATGATAACGGACTGCGGACTATTCAATTAGCAGCGTCACACGAAATAGTTGTTGGAAGTACCTGGTTTGCGCGAAAAGCGATGCACAAACATACGTGGGCCTCTCCAGACGGGACCACTTTCAACCAAATTGACCACATGTTGATCGAACGCCGCCACCTCTCAGCCTTGATAAATGTTAAAACATATAGGGGGGCCAATATAGACTCGGACCACTATCTCGTTGGCATGGTGCTCCGAGCTCGAATAACAATACCACTTAGAATCTCCTCTGACAATCAGGTGAGAGTGAACATTGAAGCTATCCACAACACAGCTCTCCGCGACACCGATAAGAAGGAAATGGACGCCGCAGTAACCGCAGTCAACAGAGGACCTGGAGATGAAGCATCAACAAATAATCTTCACAATCGCCTGAAGAACGTTATCATGGATACGGCCTCAATTATACTTGGCCCCAACCGCAAAAGGAGTCGGAACGGCTGGTTTGACGATGAATGTAAGCTAGCAACGGAACGGAAGAATGCCGCATACCGAGTAATGTTGCATTCTCAAAGCACGCGGGCAAGCGCAGAGACTTATCACGAACTCCGTCGAGCGGAGAAGCGACTTCACAGATGGAAAAAGGAAGCCTGGAAGAACCAACAAATCTGTGAACTAGAAAAGTACAGGGAGCAACCGCACCAGACGCGCAAGTTTTACCAACAAGCCAGCAGGATGCTGGCCTTATACATCTCGATGCTCATCCTGCCGAGACAAAGAGGGAAATCTGATTTCCGACAGAATGGGCATATTAAAGCGATGGGTTGAGTACTTTGATGAACTACTGAACAACCAGAACATCGACGAATCGGAGGTCCCGGCAACTGACGACGGACAAATACTGCCACCACCAACTTTAGGAGAAACAGTCCGTGCAATTCCTCGGCTAAAAATTCATAAGCCGCCAGGAGCCGATGGAGTTACAGCCGAATTGGTTAAATATGGAGGCGACCAGTTACACCAAGTGGTTCATCAACTTGTGCTCAAGGTATGGGACAGCGAATCAATGCCAGCCGACTGGTAACAGGGCATTATCTGTCTCATACATAAAAAGGGAGATATCACACTGTGCAGCAATTATAGAGGTATCACGTTGCTGAGTACCAGCTATAAGGTATTCTTTTCTATCTTGCTAGGCCGGATAACCCCATATGCCCAGAACATCATTGGCCCATACCCAAGAGGCTTCACTCCAGGCAAACAGGCAAATCAGCAATAGATCAGATTTTCTCTCTGCGGCAAGCGATGGAAAAACTGTTGGAATATGGACAACAGTTGTATCATCTGTTCATCGACTTTAAAGCGTCTATGATAGCATAGCCAGGGTAAAACTGTACACGGCCATGAGAGAATTCGGTATTCCGACGAAATTAATAAGACTGACTAGGCTGACCCTGACCAATGTGCGAGGCCAGATAAAAGCAGCAGGATCACTCTCAAGACCATTCAACATCAACAACGGTCTGCGACAAGGGAATGCCCTATCATGCGTCCTCTTTAACCTGGCCCTCGAGAAAGTGATCCGTGATGCTGAGGTAAATGCAAGAGGTACGATCCTCTTCAAGTCCACCCAACTACTGGCCTATGCTGACGATATCGACATCATGGAAAGAACCACCCGAGACGTACAAACTACCTTTATCCAGATCGAGCGGGCGGGGCGAGATCTTGGGCTGCACATCAATGGAGGCAAGACAAAATATATGGTGGGAACGTCAGCACCGAAGACGAATCAACCAATAACATCAAACTGCACTGGTCAAACATGAAGAAGAATAAGGATAGGAGAATACAACTTTGAGACCGTTGACAATTTCTCCTATCTAGGGTCGAAAATCCCAACCGATAACAGCTACGATGATGAAATCCGCGCACGGTTGCTGTCAGCCAACAGAGCCTATTTCAGCTTACAAAAACTATTCCGCTCGAAACGTCTCACCATATGGTCAAAGCTCTTACTGTGCAAGACTATGATCTTGCCAGTCCTCATGTATTCCTCGGGGTTCTTAGCAAAAAAAATTCCAAAGTCTTGGCCGCGTTCGAGAGAAGAATATTCCGAAGAATTTTTGGCACCCTACATGAGGATGAACGGTTCCGTAGCCTACATAATGACGAAATCTATGAGCGATACCATGACATACCATGGTTGTGGATGAAATCCGGCTCAATAGGTTACGGTGGGCGGGTCACTTAATCCGTATGGATGAGGATGGTCCCACCCGGAAAGTCTATAAGGGCAATATCTATGGTAGAAAAAGAAGACGAGGCAGACTCTGCCTAAGATGGAGCGATGGCGTAGGTCAGGACGCCAGACAGCTTTTAGGGATATCGAATTGGTGGACTTCGGCGCAAAACCGGGATGTCTTGAGTTCCTTATTAAGGCAGGCTTAGACCGGATACCGGTTGTTGCGCCGTTGATGATGATGATGATGTAGATTTTAGATCTTCCCTAGGTTTTCTTTCCTTTCCAATAATTTCAGAGTCATCTATTCTTTAGTCCCTTAGTTGATAATTTGCTCCCTCTCTGGGAAGGGAGGATGGTACTCGGATTGCTATAATGGACTCACAATCTTCTTGGCAATTAAGGAATCACTTTTAATGTACTGAACAATTCTAAAATAAACTTGAGTTCCATTTATGTCAAATTCAAAACGAGGGTCAGCTCCCATATTTTGCAATTTATCTTCTTCTGATGTGTCCTCTTTAGCTCGAAAACTTTCGAAAGTATCTAATTTCAGCTTTGTCTAAAGTTTCCCAGCATTTCACCTAAAATGTGCAAAATAGTTTCGTGTAGTGAACCCTATCTCCTGTCAGACAACTAATATCACTAAACACGTAATTCCAGCCTCCTAATTAAAACCATGAAGTGATAATCAGGATATTTGCTGTGAAGCATGAACGCAACACAGAATCAACTAAACTCCGTAGATTTTTCGCTTCAAGTCACAAACCGAAGAGCCATAAGCCTCTTAAGACAGCAAGAAAACTTTTGAAAATTTAATTGACCCCGAAATTTAGTTATAACTTCGATGCTACAAGACCAATCGTACGGAAAGCAACTTTGCCATGAATGTGAAATATGAAGCTACCCCTATGCACCCACCCATGCATACGTAGGGAGTCGTACATGCTTACAAATGAATATGGCCCAGGCACGTACCTATATTTCCAAAGTCAATTTAGTCCACTCCTCAGCAGGAATTTCATACGTTGTAGACTCCAAGTGGATTTTAATAGGTTACGACTGTAACTGACTTGATGCAAGAAAGTTGAGCAAAGTTCATTGGCAGCGGTTTCCAATTGAATTTGGGTGAACTCCGGGAGAAGCCGTGGGAAAATGGTGTCCGGACATATGTGTGCTCCCATGAATCTGATATAAATGGAAATAGTTCCGATTATTAATCGGTTATGAGATATATTTGGGACATGAGCAAGTGCCTTCATGCTTGGCCGATATCATCTTCTTCCCATTAAATTCCATTTGCGGTTGAGCTGGTTCATTTTCGGCTGCGCTTTATTCCTGCAAAGCTTGAACATCAAATAAGATGGGATAATCGTGGATCGAGTCCTTGCGAGCAGAGCAGAGAAACTTCTCTATCGGTTCTCCATTCATATGGAATATCTGACTTCGGTATGTGGTAAATTTGTTTACAAAAGATGTCTATTGATGGCATGTAATATGTAGCAAGTGGAGGGGCTCGCACGTGTCCAATAATGTGATCACCCCAAATTGGAATTTATTGGAAAACGTCCAGAGTGGAGAGGAGCTGAACTGACATGAAATAAAAATATATTCCTTACTATTTACTTCCATATCTAGTAAAAGCTTGTCCAAACAGGGACACGAAACGTTGGAGACCCGTAATGGATATTGCTGTTGCCATGAGGATGGATACAAGTTACAACACAAGCACTTCATTGATCGATTCAACTCACTTGTAGCTCGTAGAATTTTGCATGTATCCATATTTTTCATCTGAACTGGCATACAAAAAAGCTGATGAGTGAAAACAAGGGTACAACATTCAAAATGAAAAATTCGTCCTTACTAGCTGCTCTCAAGGCAACTTCATTTGTGAAATAATAGTCCGAATAAGTTCCGTAACCTCCTCTAGAAGGGAATTGTTATCTGAAAGAACCCTTGGCTTCCGATCCTTCTATCGGTCCAGCTCAATTTTCTTCAGATGAAAAATAACCCAAACGTAATGCGAAACACAACTGCATCTGCTATCGCTCCTCAGCATCTCTCTGAGTTGCTGACATGCTCGTCCTGGAGGCTTAAGGTGAGTATCTACCCTGTACGCATAATCCTACAGTCTTCTTCGTATACCGATTGATTTAAAGACCACAACCAGAGCCCCGCTGCGACTAGCAGCGCGGTATAGCTTTATCTTGAGAACAGGCACAGCATTCATACTAATGAGTGCACCTTTGCGGAGTTACCAAATTTCCCATCAGATGCGTCCCTTTGCGTGGGCAAGAGAACGCTCCTCGGATATGGTATGCACGTATCTGGAGATGTGGGTGTATGGGCAGGGCCGGTAGGTGGGAATAAAAATGCCCGCACGTAGAAATAATACCGAACATAGAGGAGAAGAATAGAGCTAAAGTTACAGTGCAGGTCTTTAGAAACCCAGTACTGGCGGTTTTTCGAAGTGGGTAACCGGGCTCCCGGCCGTCGATATCGAAGGACCGCGGCGCCATAGTGGTGGGGACCTTGGCTACTGCGACATCAAATCTTACAAGGGCGGACCAAGAGGAAGAGCTTGTATCATTGGCAGATCTATTCAAAAAAGGCCCAATTCACCGTAAACCCCCATATTTACAGCATCAGCCCCCGCAAAACAACATGCTACTCCTAAGGGGAGTCTAACTACCTGAGAGACGTAACGTACCGGAAAATAAAATCTTGGAGCTTGGAAAATTTATTAAGGTACGCCGGAATATTCATCAGAATGTAAGGACGCAGGATGAAAGAGACAAAATAAAAATGACGCCAACTCGAAACTCGGGAAAGGAGAAGGGTTGAATGAATAAACAGGCCAGCAAAACCCCAAAAAAAGAGCCCAACTCCTAAACAAATCGGAAGACTGGGGCCGAGACGCTTCAGGTATGAAAAGTTTTGTGTATTTCTAATATAAAATATTTGAGGGGACATTTGTTGTATTTGTACCTAGCACGTAATGTATATGCATATCACATTCGAAGCCTTGGAATTCGCCCTGAAGCCAATACTATAACCTGCCTCCCAAACCTACTGTCCCTTTCTTAATAAAAGTGGATTTTCATCAGTGCGGTGGTTGAACTTAAGTGTTTTACAGTAAATCACTAAAAATTACAGTAATATAATACTACCTATTAACTTTATCTGAACAGATATCAGTATGGACGGTATTTCCAAGCCCAGGCAGGGAGTTTTTTCAGATTTTTCGGTTGGGTAGATTCAGGGAATAGGTCGATGAAAGCAATGACCAACTTCCTAGCCCCGCCCTCCCCCTTTTGCATCACATGTTAAAACTGAGACGGGCATTAAAAAGTACTAATCGAAATCTTTCATTTGATATCCCACAAGACTATATTTGGCGGAAAAAAATATTACCCCCCTTTATGATGATTTATGAGAGAACGATGTAACATGGATAGGCATTCACAGGTCCCACCTTCTCACCAAATTTGATGTCAGCCGATAAAACCATTTCTGAAGTGATACCTTGAAAAACAGGAGTAGAATACGGCCGGAAGTTATCATCATCTTCAAACGAGGTAAAAGATCATACGCTGACGTTTTCAGAAGTGTGAAGGCAGGCCCAGAACTCACCAATCTGGGAGATAATCTTAGCGAGGTTAGACGTCCTAGGAAGGCGGCCTTATGTTGGACCTCCAAAAATCCAAAGATATAACCGCAGACAAATTCTTTAGTCAAACTCGAAAATCCTTAGGGTTAGGAGGATATCTCTATAGCATACAAGCATATAGATGAGGTTTCCACGAAGAAGGAGGTTCGCTAGGACTTGAAAAAGCAGTTCGACCTTATTGGACTTAAGAGCCAGCGATAAGAATGCTATGGATAACATATGGCAGGATACAAAACGCCTTCATCAGTCTACCAGAGGAGAGAAAACTTAAACTTTTGGCAGCAGGGAGCGTACAAATTGACTGAGTTATGTGCTATCTTAGGGAGCAGCTGTCGTTGAAATGATGCTTTAGATGCCTTAGCTCCAGTGATATTTCAGCACGGATAGCGGTTTGAAGCAATACAGGAGATCTGGAGAGGAGGGGCACATCAACAAGGACTATTGGGCAAACCATAATTGCCCACGGTGTACAGGGAAAGAAGGTGTGGACCATGCCCACATTGTAGGCATCAGCAGGTGCCCGAAATGCAGGAAAATCGCCAACCCAAATAGCAGATGGGGTCAATACAATTCAACCTCAACCACTGCCAGGCGGGGCAGGGCCATTTGGTTTTTAATATAAGGGCACATTAACTGGTAAAGTGTTTTTAATATATGGGCTGGTAAACGGCAGTCGGACAACGAAAGTGAGAGGACGTATTCTGCTCCAAGCATTCGCATAGTTAGACGTGATACTCACGAATGTTGGCCATTCAGACTCTACAGTGGACCTGACATACGTGATTTTTGCTTTAGTCAGAAGAACCGCTTGGAAATTATGTGAGGATTACAGTCACTAGACAATTTACATGGAGATCAAGATCGAGCTGCAAAAGCGCGCTTAGGGAGCGAGCCACATGTTTCCAGGGGACTAGGTTTTACCAGAGGTTTAGTGACAAATCCGGTAGCGACTATTAAGAAGGTATGCATAAGTAACTGCGGAGCCACTTAAAAGAAGCGATTTGCAAAAGTAAAACGAACTATTTTAAATAGATGCCGATATACATAGACCCTCGCTATGAGGCCTACACGACGGTTAAAAAAAAAGGCTGCGAAAATACCCGGTTCGCCACTCATGAAAAAATTATTTCCACCTCATGATTAAAACAGAGGAAGGCAAACTGTGGTCCAGATCCACAGGTTCTACAATTGTAAGCTTTGCCGATGACTTTCCTGAAGTTGTTGGAATAAAACATCAAGTTTTATGCGACGGAGATGGTGAGAACTGTAAAGTCCTGGTTGAAAAAGGCCGAGTTGACCCTCGCAGATAAAATACGGAAGCGGTCTTAATAATGAACCGTAGAAATAAAAACACCATGAAGACCAAAGATGGTGGACGTCTTTAAAAGTATGCAGCTGGTATCACCGCGGCACCTGCCAGAATATTACTGAATGTCGGGGGGAGGTGTTGCGATCCATTCCGCTTGACACGTCACTTGTGTGGGATGAGGCATTCGTAAATTTTCAAACATGGAATTCGGTTTTCGAGGTGATAGCTTTGAGGGTTCGCAGCGCTTTTAAAAACACCTTAGATGAGACAAATGAAGGGAGTGTTATACTACGCAAGACGTATGGGGAGCACACAGAACGAAATAATGTCGCAAAATATGTAGCAACGCAGAATCCCAAAATTATTAGGTGACTTGCAGCTATTACATTACGCAGTTCCTCACGCGATAAGATTGTTGCAACAGGCAATATATCTGCGCCGCTTTGAGTTGGATAATTTACCAATTTGTCTTGTAAGCAGTACCACACCACAGAGTGCAAAACATTTAATATTTTACTATCCAAGCTTCCCGATAGTGAGAAGCAATCTGAATTAAGCGCTGGAGGAAACCTCAAAGGACGAGAAACGTGCTTAAAGGTAAACTCACCTCGCTAAGTAATAGCTAAATGTTAATCCAGCAGGACTGGGTTGGAGAGACCTACGGTAGGTTTTAGTGGATTTGAATCTCACACACAACCGCTCTAAGCCCGACAATCGCCTAGTGGAGCTGGAGTGAGATGTGTGAGATGTTTGAGATCCACTCTGGCGATATCTGTAATTCGAGGCATATATAATATCTCCACCCAACTCGGATGAACGGTCCGCGAGTTGTACAGTGCTTTTTCAGGCTCGAGCCCACAAGGATCTCCTCTCGTGGCTTGGCCACAACTAAAATGAAACTCCCATAAGGGAGCCAACCACAAATAACCAGACCGAGAGCACATTCTCCAGGAATTTTCCTCGAGCATTTGCTCTAAGAGAGTCATCCCGGTGTCCATGGGATCAGATATCACTGTTAGCAAGGCACTAGCTAAAATTAAAAATATCGTTCACTCGTGTCATCTACATTGCATTTGCTACAGTACACAGAATACAACCGTGACTGGAGGCAAGGTTACGCGAGAAGACAAACCCATTCAAGCTATGTACAATGTCCCTTAGAAGGAAACTCATCATCATCCCCAATCTATGATAGAACTTCCTCTGGCCAACTTTTCCCGTACTCATTCCACCTAAGCTGCCACTTAGATATTGTAATAAGTTCGCAGCAAAGGTACGACCCTCCTAATCCTGTAGGCTGTGGTACGTCGAATTACTTCTAGACCAAGAGGAGAAACACTTAATGATACTCACATGGCGTTAATGGAGAAGGTACGTCATACAAGAAAACACCCTACAATGTCACTCGGTAACAGGCGTAGAGGTGAAATATTTTGTTTGTTTGAATTGAGGGATCCTTAGTCCACATCCCCTTGTTGTCGGACTAGACCAAATGGGGAGCAACTTACTCCCTCCTTTTTGGACCACAGACTCCTCGTTTGGGCTTTGCACCCAAGCTTCAATAATTCAAAGGAGAAACGAGTCATCAAACAAAATATTTCAACTTTGGCCAAGCTTTGGCTCATAGTGTATTTAAAAACACTTTTCTTTTGTTATTTAAATTAAATTGTAATTAAAGTTACTTTGTTTTATACATTATCATAACGAGCACCGGAACGAGCAACTTGCGTGTCGTCCGCACGCAAGTGCCAATCAATTTGGTCACGACGTCGAAAAGTAATTTTTACAGCGATTGGAGAAACAGGCAGCTGAGTCTGCCGATTAATATCAAGAAAAATAAATATGTTTAAGTAATTTATTAATAAATTTAAATATTTTAATATATAAAACAAAGTAATGTTCGATTCCTAGTAGGTTTGCCCAGTACAGGTTCCTCAGCTGGTTTTTTTTTTACATTTCAACGTCATAGCCGCTAATCAATTTCAGATTCCACAGAAGGGCTTTGGTCCATGTAGAGGCGTCACTGTTCTTTTCCAGGCTAGCTCGCTTGCTGAATCATTGTCCGCAATGTCGCCTGAAATCCAGGATATCCAGACTTTATTGTATTCCAATACCATTAGTTGGACCTAAATGCCTTAATAGCTGCTTGACTCTCGGTTAGAATAGCAATGCTCTGCGCCTATACTTCTTTTCGAGGGTGAGGGAGACATATCTAACTATTCCGTATATTTTCACTTGAGATATACTAGTATGGTTTCCAATTGGCGCAAAGTTTCCTTATACTAGTGACCCCAGCGACCACTCCTTCTGCTGTGAGGGATCCATAAATATACCATTTACTCGGTTGCTGATTTAAGCCTTAGGTAACTGCCACGCTCCCCCAGGTTGCCCTGATACTCCAATATGTCGAAAACTTCTTATCAAAATAAAATCTCGCTGCTATCTATTGGTGGCGATAATTATTGATACTGTCTAGAAAAAAATGTCATTCTTCCCTCAATTAAGGTTGCTATGGCTGATATTCTCGGACATTGAGGGATCGTTAACGATCCCGAGACTGGCGTCCCCGAGGTGGCCGAGCAAGTAGTTCTGACCCCCTAGCTGGCGTAACACCTACGTCCTAGGTAGTAGCCACGGGAAAGTTTCTCGGTGAAGAGCGAACTGCTAATGACCAATATACGCCAGGACACACTGGGAGTCCCCGAAGCCGTCGACGGCTCCTTGTCGACGTCGATGGGGTGATATGAGCCTAGCTCTGCCAAGGTGGTAGTTGTGGCGTGTATCAGGAGCCAGCCCCTTCAGGACCCTGGTCGGGTAGTGTGCATTGAACCGGCATTAGTAGACCGCGTTGCCTCGAGCTGATCCGTCCATGAGTTCCCGGGTCAGCTAATCGTGGATTAGGCCTCAGGGAACTGGGGTAGGGGCTTTGTCCCCGAGGGTATACCCGTTCCTGACTATTGCGGCCCGCTCCTTTGCACACGTTGCGCTGGTAAACAACTTAAATGGCGAATAAAAACAAACCAAACGAGGAGATAGTGGAAGTGGAGAGTGAGCTGGCTGCTTTATTCTCAGCAAGAAAATGCACCGCTCGCCCCAACGCCCAGCGAAGGACGCAACAAGGGCTGAAATACCCGATGAGACATCAGGACGGGCTGGCAGAGAGAAGGACCTGCAAAGTAATATGGCACCTACAACGGAGACCATACCAGAAAGAGGCACAGTGGAAACTGCCAAAACTAACCAAATGGTTTTGAATATAGGCCCAGTGGAAGGGCTACCGACTACTATGGCACAAGCTGAAGAGGCAAGGCTTATTAAGAAATGCGCGGCAGTTGTGAAGCGCATGGGATTTACGACGTTCGTACAGAAAAACGTCGGCAAGGGGTGGAAAACGGGCTAATGGAACGGAGAAGCTCCTGGACATGATTTCATATTATAGGCGGACAAGGAAAGTAAGAGAAAATCCACAGGAAGCAGAAATGACCGCGCCTCCCGAAGAGAACACTACGAGTACCAAACGGATCGCTGACAGCCCATTGCAGAGCGAACTTGGGAAAAAAAACAAAAGAAGGAAGGGACATCTGAAGGAGACTCAGGTACTATTCAGGGCTTAAAAGAAGAAGGCGAAGAGGAACAAGAGACAACATCACGTTGCGCCATCAGAAAAACCTCTGCCTAAAATTAAGGTTGACACGAAGGACGGAGCGCCAAAAGAAAAGGTGGGGAGACGAAGGAGAAATAGAACGTCAGCTCTTCTTGTTGAGCCGACGGAAGGCAACACTTTTGCGGAAGTCCAGTTTTCATAACAAAAAACTGCTCACGAGTTGCTAGCGCAGTTCACTGCGACGACCAAAGCTGATTTAGTACTGATCAGTGAGCAAACCAAACAAGGACCCAGTTTCATGGCACCCTGTTATATCAGGTACCGCTGCCATCTGGGTCGGGACGGCACCCTCCTGAGGGTTCTTACCCAAGGCTGATGGGACGGCTTTGTTTAGTTTCGGTGTTCAGGGATAACGTTTTTTTAGCGTCTATCTTACGCCGAATGAGACGATGCCGGACTTTCGATGGAGGCTTAATGCTTTGGAGGACGCTATCTTAGGCACAGATGGGCGGGTCTAGGTCGGAGCTGACTTCAATGTTAGGGCACTTGAAAGGGGCATGTATCACACAGACTCTAGAGGGAAACAAATTTTGGAAATGGAGGCGAAAACAGGACTGGTAGTTCTAAACTACGGGTCTACCCCAACGTTCCGGCGCCCGGGTTGCGAGGAAAGCATTCCAGACATATCCTTCCCGTCGCACTCGCTTCTGTCGCTGGTGGACGGGTGGCGAGTTCTAGAAGACTTCCCGGCAAGCGACCACCAATACATTGCCTTCGAAGTGGTGGACACAAACTCTCGGTGTACGCCACCCCGGCGACCCTTCTAGGCATGGAACGTCGCGAAAGTGAACGGAAGGAGGCATGTGCCATAATGACGGAATACAAATCAACCAAAAGGAGACTCCGCAGCGCAAAAAAAGAGCAAAGCTCGCTGCTCGCAAGATCTGATCGACGAGATGCATGGAGACTTGGAAACTTGGTTAAAAACTGGTAACCCGAAAAATCGTGGCCCTGCAGAAACCCTGTTCACTTAAGGCCGAGCAGATGGACCGCATTGTAAGGGCACTTTTCTCTGCACAGTTGCCGAGTTGCCGTCTTCATATCGCCCACTATGTATGCTTGACACTGCTGGAAAAGTGCTCGAAAAGGTCAAGAAAAGTAGACTCGCTGAAGCGATATGGGCTCCCGGAGATTTATCTCCCCGGCAGTTCGGTTTTAGAGCAGGGAGATCTACTGTTGATACTGTCATGCAAGTCGTTGACGTCAGAAACACCTTCAATTCCGTAAGATAGAAGGACATTCTAGGCACACTAGACAATACGTGCCGAACTATCTCTTACAGATATTCAGGGACTATTTGAGAAACTGCTCCCTGCTCTATGTAACACTAGAGGGTCCAAGAGCCGAACCTCTGGAACGCTACCTATGATAGTCTGCTTAAACATGCCAGAAGAGTCGCGCCTCGTCCGTTATGCAGATGATGTCGTGGCGCTTGTTGCTGGACGCACTGTCGAACAAGCGCAAGGCAGGCTCGGCATATTGAAGCAACGGGTAAGCGGATGGATGACTACTCATGGTTTCAACCTTGCACTAGAAAAAACCGAAGTAGTTATTCTAACTAAAAATTCGATCCTGCGTTCCTTATCGTTCGGCGAGTCGATAATCGAGCCAAAACCAGCGGTAAAGTATCTCGGGCTGACTCTTGACTCAAAGATGAGGTTTTTTGAGCAAACCAAAGCAGCAACGAACAAGGTTGCAGTTGGAGTTTCGGCGTTAAGCAGGCTAATGGCAAACATTGGGGGTGCCACGTCTAGCAGGCACCGTCCCCTGATGAGTTGAACGCAGTCTGTCCGGCTCTATGGCGCAGAGGTATGGGCTGACGCTCTTAACAAGGAGGTATATCCTAAACCTCTCGCGTAAGTACAAAGACGGGGAGCTCTGCGGGTTGTGTCTGCGTACCGCACTGTCTCCGAACCGGCCGTGATGGTGATCGCGGGAGTGATCCCCGTTGTTAAGGAGCGTCAAGCCATATACAAGCGCAAAGGAGATGAGCCAAGGGAGGTGGTTGCTCGTGAAGAGTTGTGGACGACGCCCACCACACTTTTTTTTCCTTGGAATGGGGTTCGTCAGCAGTTTTATTTAAATCCAGGCAATTTCCCCAGAGAACGTGTCGAAGAAACACTGAGGCGTGCTGGCAGGTGGAGCCGTGCTGCCCATTACGGTTGGGTCCTTCTCGTTGCTAAATGTATAGAGCTCGACCGGTGGAGTACCCGGATGGTAAGGCGTTATTTGAATTAACAGATCTCTTCCTCCTCTCCCCTACCATGAAAGAAGGGAATTCCCTGATTTGAAGGCTTCGCAAGACGGGAGAGTTCGAGGACTAGCCAGAAGTAATGTGACAAACGGTTCCAGGCTAGCTCTCCTGAGGATAGGGAGATGTTTATTTGGTAGTCCAATGGCCTACCGAACTGGGAAAGCAACAGTCGGTGCGTGCATGCATTCACCTATCCTACCCCAAAAAAACAACAGACATAATGAAAAACGCATTCTTTCCTCTGCCATCTGTATGTGCAGATCAAGAAAAGTCCATCCCAAAAGGACCTTCTAAGATGCCGTTGGTTATGTCCTCATTGCCTCTCTGATACACACAAGCCAGTCTTTGAAGTTGTAATTACTTGGTGGTTATATTGAATTCGGTTCAGTTTGCCTGAATTACCAAATTAATAATATACGTGTCTCCTTCATCAGTGCAATACCTAATTAAATGATTTTCTTAAACTGTGCCTATTTATTCGGTTACTTTCAAGTATACTAACCGTCCTCGTCCCTAGGGATCATAAAGGAAGCGCTCCCTCACCACTCCTTTTTGTTCTTGTTATGGACACTATCACGCGGGAGATCCAACGTCTAGCTCCCTATACACTGTTTTATGCAGATGATGTTTTCCTGGCGTCTCATATAAAAAATGGTCGCAAGCAACTTGTCTAAAAATGGAGTGGTCACCTCATGCAACACGGTCTCAAATTGGATCTGATTAAAACTGAATACTTGACGACCGATCCCCATGAAACAGGCGCTATCACTACCATTGGCTGCAACCTTCTCAGGGCTGAGAGATTTTAATTTCTCGGCCCAACGCTGTGAATCAATGAAACTACATTATGAAATGTAGCGCCACGCATTAGCGCAACCTGGTTGAAGAGGCAGTCCACAACTGATGCTCTTTGTAATTGACATATCAATGAACTTTTCGAATCTCAAATTTACCGCAGTTTCCTCCGTCCTGTCGCCCTCTATGGTTCTGAATGTTGGCCGAATATAAAAGACAATGAACGCATCTTGTAGTAATGGAAATAAAGAGGTTGCGTTGGACTAGTGGTGTGGCACGCTTTAATCGTATCGGCGATATAAGGATATCCGCCGATATACAGTTGCACGCGATCTTGGAAACATTGCGAGAGAGGCGTTTTTGATGGTTTCAGTCACCCAATTCCGTACTTGCCAAAATTATTATAGTTTGAACAAGCCAATGGTAAAGGGCCAAAAGACTGGGTAGGGGTTTGAAAGCGTCGCGACTGCATCCAGATCAGGCTTTCGATGGAATAAAATGGCGCAACCAATCGCGTAATTTCTCCGCTACTCATAAGTAAATTTAAGTTTATAACTTACTTTAAGTCTCTGCTCAACCTATCAATCAATTAGTCCAAATTATAGTAGTTCGTAATCAATAAAAGTTAATCGGTATAATATTGTTTCATTTTGAAATCAAAGTTCGGAAAACTGGAAAGGTAACGGTGTTTAGAAAATTGATTCATATAGTTACTTTCCTTTATTTTATACACTATAAAACCCGAACGCTTTATTCTTAATTACTGCGTGGGATTCCGAGAAACACTTTCTCGTGGTCCCGAGCTGAGTATTGAAATCAAGGAGGCGTTGAAAGTAGCACTTGGTGGTCTAGTGGTTAATACTCCAATTATCTCTGAAAGTCGTGTCCTACTGAGCTCCGAATTGAACAAAAAATAATTGATTAATTAGTGAATTAAGGTTCATGTACTGACAGTGTTATTATATATTTGGGACAGAACCACCCGAATTTGGATCATACAGTAATAATGCAGTAGTTCCGGAGGACTACGTCCTGTGCGGAGACATTCATATGCAAATTGAGAGAGGAATTTCGGGTTATTAAAAATTTACGAGGAATATGTCATTACTCTGTCCCGTTTTGACTTTGGGCTCTTGATAGCCAACATGATTCAGTTAAGAAAGATTTTCACCAACAGATTATAGCTTCAATCTCCGTGAAAGCGCCCTTCAAAGCTGTCTTGAAAATGAATTGAAGAATCCTAAGACTTATATTGGATGCATTTTGGGTTATGCAATGGGCGTCATTATCGCAGTGCAGCAGTCTAGCAGTAGTTAAGCAGTCTGCATTTGATATTACTGCAAGAGATCTTCTTGGTTTTATATAGTCTTTGTGCCGTTTACCAGCGAGGTCGCCGAGTTGCGTCATTTTGTTTAATCAAAGGTCCGATCTGGATGCAGTCACAAGGCTTTCAAATCACTATCAAGCATATTAACCCAATGTTGTTTCGATTAACCTTTTGGTCGCTCACTATCGACTCCGATGTTCAGACCAATCTTGCCAAGTGAATTCTCCTAAGCACGACTTAAATGACCATACCATCGAAGACGTCTCTCGCAATTTTTGCCATGATCGGTGCAACCCCATATCAATCGCAGATATTACCATATCGTTCGGATTTCTGATAAAATGATTACGAGGTTTGTATTATAGCTACCCAACATAACATTTGTGGTATCATTTTGCAGGATCCGTACAGAATTTGGTTGAGAACGATTTTGGAGCAGTCTTTATTCTGCAAGATTTTGCAACATAAGTGAAAAATTCTGCGCTGACTAAGACAGAACCTTTCGTTTTACCTAAGGGAACTGCTAACAAGAAAATTAAGTCGGAGATGTAGTTTGGTCGTTAGTACAAGATGGCTGTTATATTTTGGGGCATGTAGTTTATCATCATCCCTAGGTAGAACGCCATAAAAGTAGAAATGAAATTATTTGGGATTCTGAGAGCTAGATCAGTTATGTCATTCTTCATTTTCGGCTGGCAAAGAGGGGAGAGGATGAATAGGGAATATAGTGTAGCAGAAAGGACTAATTTCTGTCCTTAGAGCATGACTATGGGGATGGGGAATTTGGAGTTTGGCTTAGGATTTCGGAAACTTCAGTCCATGCGGAATCGAAAGCTTTCCTTCGAAAATTTTGACAGACGACGACAAGATAGTGGTCGGGCTGTATCTATCAGGATTGATTAAGTGGGTCTTGGTTCATTTTAGTAATAGGTGGTATGCAAGCACTTCGGCCGAGAATATTGAAAATGCTCACCTTTTTGGCAGTACGGATGAGATTTTGCTAAAACCAGTGAATGTAGCGGTCGACACCCTGACGGTATCCGTGCAGACCGTGGAAGAGAGGGTTCCTTTTCCCTCAATTTGGTTGGGGTATGAAATGTTGCTCCCGAATGTGCAGAATATGTTGACGTGCCTTGAGAAAATACTCAGCTAGGAAGGTCACCTTTGCAGGAGGGAATCTATTTATGTAGGATTACCCCATTTATGTTCTTACCATTTATATTAAATTTATAAATATTAGGTTGGGGAAAACGTAATGTCGTATTTAGTTAACAGATGGCGATACTTAAACATATCTTGTGTTTGAAGATGACAATCTGGGCTACAAGTGTATCTTTGACAGTTTTATGATCGTACGTTTCAATCTCAAGTTATAGCGCGTCAAAGATGAAGTCCACCAAGGAACAAATTCGTCATATTTTACATTTTTACTATCTGAGAAGTAAAAATTCAACGAAGGCGGTTTATGGGTCCGATACTGTAATGATTCGCACAGCACAGCGTTGGTTCGATCGATTTCGTTCTGGTATAGTGGATGTCGAAGATTATCACCCCGTATTGGTAGGCCAATCGTCGTAGAAACCGCTAACATCGTCGTAGAAACCGATGAAATCGTCGAAATCATCCAAGTAGACCATCATGTGAGCATTCGCTCGATTGGCTAGGAACTGGGTAAGGACCATAAAACCGTTTGAAATCATTTGCAGAAGATTGGATTTCAAAAAAAGCTGGATGTTTGGGTGCCAAACGAGTGTTCCACCAGGACAACGCTCGGTCTCACACATTTTTGATGACCCGCCAGAAGCTACGGCAGCTCGGATGGGATGTCTTATCGCACCCACTGTATAGTCCCGACCTGGCACCAAGTAATTACCATCTTTTCCGGTCCATGCAAAACGCTCTTGGTGCTACTAAGTTGACCTCAAAAGAGGCTTGCAAAAACTGGCTGTCTGAGTTTTTTGCAAATAAGGAGGGGGGGGGACAGTGGAGTTGTCTTCTAAATAAAGTTTGTGGACAAAAGGGCGCATATTTTACTTAAAACGGATAATTCTAATTATGTTAAATAAAGCGTTAAAATTCGATCACAAATACGAAATTACTTTTTCCCCAACCGAATATTTAAATTTCAGAATTAAATTTCGAAGGTTTGACCGAATTGCTTTCGGTTAAAGCGCCATTATGCATGTTAAGCAGTCTGTTTTCAGAATATCAACCCGCACTTTTGAAAACGGACTATGATTGGTTTCTGCAATATGCGCACACTCCTCGAAAGTGGTTGCGAAGGTCCTCAGAATGCTCTCTTTCTTCGACATGAGCGGGTATTCTAGCAATGTAAGGTGGACATTCTGGGACTGGAAGTAGGATGCTGGGGCATTGGATGCTAACCCCTTTCTCGTGGAGCAATGTGGTTTTGTACACTGTGCCAAGTGGTAGCAGATGCAGATCCAATGGTGGTTTCTCTGATGGCTACCACAAGGTGCTCTCTTGACTTGGGAGCCCGTTTCTAACAGACTTCTGACTGCAGATTCCGATCCAAGTCAAGCGTCATCACAATTGTACAGTACTATGCGCCAACGGATACTGCCGCTGCAGAAGAGAAGGATGCTTTCTAGGAGCAATTACACGCAGTTTTGGGAGGGTGACATTGTGGTCGTGGTTGGCGATCTGAGTGCGAAACTGGGCTGTGATAACACCATGCTCTAACATGTAATACGGAAACATGGTCTTGTCGAACGCATCAATAATAGTGGGAGGTTCGTGAAATTCTGCAACTTCCACCGCCAAGTCATTAGTGGCACATTGTTCGAACACACAGGCTGCCATAAGGTCAGCTGGGTTTCGACTGACCGACGCATCAATCAGATCGGCCACCTCGCTACCAGCAGTAGATTTAGCAGCTATCTGTTGGATGTGCTGATATCGGCTTCCAAAGGGATCACCATCTGATGGTCGCTTAAGTTTGTTTGTGTGTTGCGTCCGCCAGTTCTTCGCTGGGTTGGAAATCTACGACCCCCTAAATTCAGCATTGATCGCTTCTACTTACCTAGCTGTCGCTCGGCAATGGGAGCGCTATCTTCTTGATCAAGCGGCAGGTATACTGAGTAAACAGGCTGAGAATATCGAAGAACTTTGCGCTGTTATCAAGAGTGTTCTTTTCCCGGGTGCTACACAGGTTGCGGCCAGATCCCGAAACGGTGTCATAAGATATGGCTGACAGCGAAAATATGGAAGCGGGCTGACGAACGAAGGAGGCTGAAGGCTCTACTGAATACTGTGAGCGATGGCGGGGGTGACACAGGGAGTATTTGCTATTGCGCTGATAAAGAAAACGGAATATGACGCAGATCGCAATGAATTCAAGAATGTGTACCGCATCGCGAAGGAACTTGCACGTGGTCGTAATCTTTCGATGGTCCTGTGAAGAACGTCAACGGTCGATTTCTTATCCACGATGATCAACACCTGAAGAGGTGGAAAGAGCATTTTACTATGATTCTTAACAGTATCACATCCGGTAAAGTTCCTCCGCTTCTGGATGAAATGGCTAGTCACCGTAACAAGCGAATACGAACTGCTCCTTCACGCATGAGTGAAGCCCGTGGCCTCAACAGTCTCCCCGCAGAATTATTTATCGCTGCACATGCGGTTACTGTAGATCTGCTGCTTCCGCTCGTACGGTAAGCAGACCTTTCCCAGGGAGTGGCCCCAAAGAAGGGGACCGTTTTGAATGCGACAATTGGAGAGGTATTTGCGTACACTCTGCCGTTGCAAAGACAATAGCTAAAATAATTTTCGAACGCATCAAAGAATATCTCGAAAGCTTGATCGACAGAGAGCGGGCTGCTTTCGGGCAGGATCCTCCTGCGTTGATTACATCAACGCTTTAAGGATCATTTTGGAGCAGTGTGCAGAAATTATATTTTCGCTGCACCTGCTTCTCATCAATTTCGACAAAACTTTGGATAGCGTGAACGTTAAGTGTATCTAGAGTGCTCTGCGCAAGGGGGCTTTTCCAAAGAAATTAATCACTATTATCAAAGGGACATTTGATTGCAGAAAATATCACGGATCTACTTGGAGTCAGCCAGGGTTGCCCTCTGTCACCAATATTATTTCATCTTGTTACCCTTGACGTTCTCCATGCTGTCGTGTCCGGAGGACGTAGAACAGTTCAATGGACGATGACATCTTTCGACTACACTGATGACATCTGCCTACTCTCTCGGATTGAACTGAATATAAACACCAACAAAATCAAGGACTGACGAGTCAACGGACTAAGATCAAATTGAGACTGTTTTGTGCTAGTGTTCTTTCTATCTAGCTATATTGGAGTAGCACATGGACAGTGAATTCCATTGTTACCCAAAAGCTCCAAGCTTGCGTTAATACATGTGTCCGACGTGTCTTCGTAGCTGGGCTGACACTATCTGAAACGAAGGGCTTGGTCGGCGCATAGGCCTGGTGATCGGAAAACAGAAGTGGCAGTGGATGGATGACACCTTAAGTGGGGGCAGCAATTGTATCGCCAGCTGAGTCATGCAATGGAATCCACTCTTCCAAGATGAGGAGAAATCGTGGTTGGCAGCTGAATTGCATCTAAGGTAACCACGCAGGTATTACGGACGCAATATACTCCACATTTCGAAGCTTTACCGCAACCGGAACGTCGACAACATCTCGGATAGGGACTTACATAATAGCTACGGAATTTAAATATCGAAAAGGGCTTTCAGAAAACAATCTCTGAAATTCGGCAACAAAATGTTGAAGGTCTGCAGAATTCTAGATTTTTCCAATTCAATTCCAGCAGGACACTTTGGGTCCAAGCAAAGTGAGACTCAGAGGAGTATTCCCCTTCTTATCGCTAATGGTTTGTGATCCAAATGGGTGATTTGAATGTCAGGTTGGGCTCTGACAAAACTTTGCCCGGGTATTTTTCGGATGGTCTTGTCGACCGTAACGGTAATACTGGAAGGTGTCATGACATATTATATGAACATAGAGTTTGCCATAAGTTCAGTTGGGTTTCAATTGATCATCACCGTATGAGCAATGAGATTTACCACTTTGTAATCAGCAGTAGATTTGATGTTTGTGCGGATGGCACAGCGGTTAGGGCGTTAGGCTGCCACTGCCAGCAGTGAGATTTGAACCGCGATCTTCCGTACGACAGCCTTGTACTCTAACCAATCAACTATCCGGACACCGGACCTTATATGCGAATATGGAAGCAAGTCCGACTGTGGGACCTACTAAAGTACGGCGTCTAGACAGACTCTTAATGTAGAATTAGACAAAACTAGAAATTATTCTTCAGGAAATGTTGCACTGAGGAACGACAACAAGCCTGCGTTAATGAGCTGCACTCGTAAAAACGACTTGAAATAGAACCAATCATGTAAGATTTGTAACGTCAAAATTATTTAGTGATGATCAGAAGACCATTTTGAGTGTGCGGAGGAAACCAAGGGGTAAGAGCTATGCCAAAAAAAGATGGCGAAATTGACCGTGAAGCTTCATCGAAGTGCTCCGTCGGCAGGTGTTTGCACGCCTTTGTGCAAGCAAGGCTTGAGAATTGGGAAGGAAAGGGGTTCTTCGAACAATTCACGTGTCCTTTCCAATACGTGGGTCCACGTAAACTCCAAACTCGAGTGCCGTGATCGAAAAGAGGATCTACGGCGAAACGCATCATCGATCGATGTTTCCCCTGACTCTGATGCATTGTGAGGCGCAGCCTTTGAAGTTCCCTCCTATTCCTTGACGCATCTTTAGTCTCACAAAACTCTTTTTAAAAAAGGGGCATCCTTTAATATAATGGCCTGAGGATGCCAAGACGTCGAAGTCGCACTTCGCAATAGATCTGAAGCAAGGAAAACATCGATCGAGGACGCCATCCCTCGCGGATTCTCCTTTCGATCGCGGTACTCGGCCCGGAGTTTTACAGTTCCATGCGAAGGGTCGAGCCGTTTTTTTTTTTTAATCTCATTTTAAGGGGGTCATCCCGTGTGAAGGCCGTTTTTTTGGCTTTCTTTAGAAATTGTTTGTCAACAACTGGATAAAGATACAAATACCAATTTATTACCATAGATTTACTAATGTCTTGTCTTTTCCATCCTGATCGCATAGTTGTTTATTGAAATACAGGGCAATTTATACACCCATCTCCAAAAAAAAGTGTTTTTTGCTGCTGCCACGCTAGAGGGCGCTGTGATCATCTTAAAGAAAAAAAAATAAACGGCATTTCAACGTACAGACTTAACTGCAGTCCGCAAACTAGGATTATTAAAAGATATTAAAAGCTAAATTTCTGGTAGCGTGTTAAACTTTTTTTGTGAATTTTGGTGTTTTTTTACAGCTTCTTCATGACTAACTAATGGACGAATCGCAATCATCCTAGTTTGCGGACCGTAGAAATGTTCTGAATAAGTCGCAAAAATTTCAAAGAATTTCGTTGGATAGATTTTGGGCTATGGTGGTAGCCGATTTTCAACATGCGGTCTCGAGAAAAACGCATGGGACGGGACAAATTAAACTGACTGGTCCTCCAGGTTGGGGGTTAGGTAGGGCTGACAACCCTACACGGAAAACAACCTGTTACGAAGAAACGAAAGGACTGATTACACACCGACGAACCCACCAACCTAACCGGAATAATGATTTGCGCATTTTCTCATGGAACGTTCGTTCCCTCTACAGAGAACGAGCTGCTAAGCAGTTAGCCTATACCCTGTCACAAAATAGGACTGATGTAACAGCGTTGCAGGAACCGGTTTCCGGGAGAAGATCCACTACACCATCCATTATGGTGCCCATCCAGTAAATCATATGCTCGGAGTATTTTTCTTATTCAGTCAAAAAAATTAAACTTCCTGTTATCGGCTTTGAAACCATAAGTGAACGGCTATGCACTCTGCGCATGCGGGGTAAATTTAGAAATATAAGCCTCATTAACGTCCACGCCTCACAAAGATTGTAGAGTCGGAGAAGGAGGCAGTAGAACGAACCCTAGAAGTCGGCACCAGGTACATAATACATAGCTTACATAAAAATACAAATGATAACCGACCGCAGATTATTCAATTAGCAGTGTCCAACGAAATGTTGGAAATACCTGGCTTGGCGGAAAGTGGTGCACAAGCAAACGTGGACCTCTCCGGACGGGACCACTTTCAACCAAATTGACAACGTGTTGATTGAATGCCGGCACCTCTCAGCCTTGATGAATGTCAGAGCATATAGCGGGCCAATAGAGACTCGGATCACTATCTCGTTGACATGGTGCTCCGTGCTCGAATAACAATATGACTTAGGATCCCCTCTGACAATCAAGTAAGAGTTAACACTGAAGCCATCCACAGCACAGCCCTCCGTAACACTTATAAGGGGGAAATGGATGTCGCAATAACTACAGTCAACAGGCTTTCTGGAGATGCAGGATCAACAAATGATTTTCACAATCAACTGAAGAACGTTATCATTGATATGGCCACAAACATACTTGGCACCTGTCGCAAAAAAAAGTCGGAACGATTGGTTCGACGATGAATGTAAGTTAGCAACGGAACGAAAGGAATGCCGCATTCTGAGCAATGTTGCATTCTCGAAAGGCGCAGGCACGCGCTGAGACTTATCACGAACTCCGGCGAGAGGAGACGCTACTTCACATACGGAAAAAGGAAACCTGGAAAAACCAATAGATCTGTGAACTCGGAAAGTACAGGAAGCAACTGCATCAGGCGCGGGAGTTTTTCCAACAAGTCAGTAGGATGAAGCCTTACACACTTCGATGCTGATCCTGCCGAGACAAAGAGGGAAATCTGATTTCCGACAGAATGGGCATATTAGACCGATGAGTATTTTGATGAACTGGTCAACAACCAGAACATCGGCGAGTTGCAGGTCTCGCCAACTAGAAATGACGGGTAAATACTGCCACTGCCAAACATAGAAGAAACAGCCGCGCAATTTATCGGCTTAAAAACCATAAGTTACCAAGGGACGATGGAATTACAGCCGAATTAGTGAGATATGGAGGCGACCAATTAGACCAAGGGGTTCATCAACTTATGCCCAAGGTGTGTGACAGCAAACGAATGCCTTACGACTGGCAAAGGATCATTATATATCCAATACATAAAAGGGGAGATATCCCACAGTGCAGCAATTATAGAGGTATGACGTTGCTGAGTACCATCTATAAGATATTCTCCACTATCTCGCTAGGTCGGATAGTGAATAATAGGCTGACCCTGACCAATGTGCGAGGCCAGATAAAGACAGCAGGATTACTCTTGAGATTATTCGACATCAATAACGGTCTAAGACAAGGGGATGGATGCCCTATCATGGGTCCTCTTTAAGCTGGCCCTAGAAAAAGTGATTCGTGATGCTGATGTAAATACGAGAGGCACAATCCTCTTTAATTCCTCCACCCAACTGCTGCCCTATGCTAACGATAAGGGGAATCCTCGACGCTTTTCGCGCGATTGGCATCAACCCGTTCGGGATGTCTGCTGAATGCCCGTACAATGCAATCCATCTGGTCTGTACTTAGTATGCAGGGTTTCCGCAGGGCCGCGATTTTCCGGGTAACAAGTTTATAGCCAAGTCCCTAGGTGTTCATACACTGATCTATCTATGCCATTATGGCGCATGCCTCCTCGCTAGCGTATAAATGTTATACCAAATGGCGAAGTTTATGATACTCCTTCCATAGGTCGGCAATTTCTTCCATTCAGCAGTCCATAGAATGCTTGTCACGGCTAGAGTCCCTCCGTGATATGAAACACACGTTATTCCTATCAGGCTCATCATTGAGTTTACAATAGTGTCAGCTGTATCGCTACCACCCCCTGAAGCGCCCTCCAGCGCAACTCAAACTGCCCCAATAGCTTCAACAAACTTCCCGATGTTCACGACATTCCACACACAGGGGAGCGCCGGGTTGGTGCACGCCGGTAGGACATACGTCAACGGCTAAACTAAAGTTCAACCCCGCGATATACAATCAACCTAAGGAGTTGGCATAAATGTCTCTTGGAATGTATGTTATAAGGCCATAGATCAGAACAGAATCAACATTGAAGTTCCAACCACGCACCAATTAGCATTTGTATGTTTGAAATAAATTCGAAATCAGTACGGGACACTGTACAGTATCAAATCAGGAACGAAGATTTTTCGAAAAGTTCCTCCCCGAGCTCATTCTACTAACCCAAGTACAATCAAAATTAGGACACCTTTTTTTCAGGCAAAAAAAACAGCAGCAGCAAACATCTCCACACCTGAAAGTGGGACCAAAGTATTAGATTACTTTCAAATAGTCAGTTTGATTTTGAAGATTTTTCGATAACAACACTCATTACTTCTTCCGGTTAAATTTATGTGTGCCTTCTTTTTCCTCTTCTACTTCCTTAGTATAATCTAGTTTCTAACCTTTAAGGCCACTAGTTCTAAACAGCCTTTCAGACCAATCTATTATTTCAATGTATACGGATACGTGCTCTACAAGCAGAAAATATAGGAAGCTCCCCTTAAATTCAACGGAAAATTATGCCACTCGTCACAAGCGGATTGCACAGACCCAACACTTTTACCGAATAAATTGTATCTGACAGGCAAATAGACAGTCAGACAGTGAACCGATTTTAATAAGGTTCTTTGCTACCGCAAAGCCTTCAAAGGGCTGTAATTTGCAGAACCGTAGTAGACAGCCTGCATAGCATTTGAAAGTCAACGCCCATTATTGCTGCTTGGCATGTGTACATTATATGTGAAAATGTGGCTTTTCAAAGTCCTCGCCAACACATGCGTTAATTAAGTCTAATGTGTATCAAGTATCTGCATCAAATAAACCGGAATCATCCCTTTGTGGCTGTTACCAAACCAATTAATGATGCTTTCACTTTAATTGCGTCCCATTTATAAGGGCTTGGCAATCCTTTCCATAACGAAAAGTTCCAGTGTTGGAACACAGTTTTCTAAAAATACTTTCCGCTCCGAGATTTGTTGTATCTTTTAAATTGGTTTAACAAAACGTAAGAGGAAAATGGGGAAATGCAACTACTAGCTCTTCCAACTATTTGTGATGCACTCCAGGCGCACATGCATATATATAAGCGGCTGTAGTTGCTCGCATCTGTATCCAGCCAAGTTGGACAAAAGCTACACACGTGCAGTGAGAGGACACATGGAGTGGATGGAGAATGGGGTAGGCCCCGATTGTCGGTATGGAGCAGCGTATCCTAAAACTTACAGTTCGTGGCGTTCATATGCTGCGAATATGGATGCAGTTGCTCGCCGTTCTTGCTGTCGCCATACTCGTCGATGCTGGAAAAGAACTGAAGTGACCACTTGATTTTTCCCATGTAGCTGGAACATATATGTAAGCACTTACCCGACAAACGAAACATGTTATATTCAGGCTGAAGTCGGGGTAGCTCCACCGTAAACTGCAGCCGGTCTTCATGATTTTTTCCACTACAATGGGACAGAATAATTAAAACTTGCATCAAGCCTTCATGGCATTTTACTACGATGCCGTTATTAACTCTGATAGAACTTACGCTCATATGTTGCAATCTGGAACACTCGAAAGAATCCTGTTTAGCTTCATTCGTAGGTAGGCACAGCCCCACAGTAAAAAACACATTTTCCCAGCGTTCTTTCACCGAGAAGTGAGTAAATGGAAGGCATATCGGTATGAATGGCATTTAACGGGATATAAACACATCTACATCTATTCATCGCGCGGTCCGAGTTCATAGACTACACACTGAGTGGGCTGCAGCCAGAATAGAGGCTAGAAAAATGGAAAGCACACGGAACATACATATCTATCTCGACACTCCAACGGACGCGAATACACATAAGCCTGGGTAATAAGGACTCATTCCTGCACAGCGTAACTGGATATAAATTCCCTTAATTTGCATACCGGCACCATGAAAGTGATTACTTCAACAGCCAAATGTTAGCTGTTTTTCTAGAAGAGTTGATTAGAAGACAAATTGACGAACGCCATTCTTTATTTGAAGTAAATTGACATAATATTTTTATCCCAGTTCAATTTAATCATTAAAAACAAACCAATAATCGCAATAATAAGAAATCCTGAGTAGCCGCTCCCAAGCTCGTTTGTGAAACGAGGTGGGATGAATAGTTTCAGTCTCAGTGGCTGTAGGCTACCGCAGCGGCTAAAAAGGTAGGTGAGGAAAGTGCAGGAAGTTCATTGTCTTGCTGATAACTCACTGAGGAAGTTAACACCACATCTGGCAATTAAGTATGAAATGCAAATGCTTAGAATGAGGAGAAAAAGGAAACTAATATCCGGTACCGATATCTGGCGGAAGTCGGCTGACTTGACGACTGGGTAGGGTTCCCGTTACTGACAGTAAGGCGTCAAAACCGCTGATCGTGGGCGCGGGTGACGAGAGCATAGTTGCTTTTGCTGCAGCTATTCGTCATAATCCGTAGTAACCTCTTTTGTAGGTTCGTGTCGGCAGCGGACGAACTGAACTTAGGATATGAACCTCTTTATCATTCACTCCTACTACGAGACATCGACAACGTGGATAGGTACAACATCTTACCGTACCTTGTTGCACCAAATATTTGCCGTGCATTTGCCGCAATATCGGTGCGTGACTGCGCAGCGGGCTGCAGACCAGTATCTCTTTAAGGACCAGCTGCTCTCTTTAACGTGTCGCTCACGATACGGAGGGTGACGTCCCGAGGTGCCCGATTAAACAGTTCTGATCCCCCCCCCGTCACCAGTATTCCTGCATCGTAGGTCCTTGAGAAGACCTAGTGCCTTGAGAAGAGCTCTCGGCTGAAAGCGAACCAGAAATGAGCAGTATTCGTCATACTGGCAGTCCTCGCAGCCCTCGATAACTACCTGCTGACGTCGATGGGGTGCTGTCAGCCTAGCTCTGCCAAGGTGGTGGTTGCGAGGTGAATCAATAGCCAGCCCTTTCATGACCTTGGCCGGTTAGTGTGCATTGAACCGGAATTAGTAGACCGCGTTGCCCCAAACGAGCACTAATCCATCCATGAGCTCTGGAATCAGCTAAGCGTAGGTCAGGCTTCAGGAAACTGGGGTGTTGGCTCTGTTTGGCAACGTGCCTCCAGAAGAGCGTCAGCAAAGGCATGAAATGGAAAAGTCGCTGAACCGCATTTCCTTCTACAGGCGAACATGAACAGCAGCGGAAGACGCGCGCAAAGGGGAAGCAGCCACACCAGCCCGTTGAGAGCACTTTGAACGAGAAACAGATCGCTGACAGTCCACTGTACAGCGAACTGGGGAAAAAGCGGAAAGAGAAAGACGCGACTGAAGGAAACTTTAGCCAAGTGGTTTCCAGACAAAAGGAAACAACCCGCTATACTGTTAGAAATCTGTCTATCCAAAGACAGAAAAGGTGCGGAAACAAAGGTGAGGTAGATCGTCGGCACTGCTTATTAAGCGGCAAAGCAAAAAAATTGTGGAAGTCCTCCGTGATATCCACTACAAGATGAAGCCTGAACACTATAGAGCAGAAGGGTCTTCCACACGGAAAACGAAGTGTGAATTGAATTTATTCCAAAAACAATTAGCAACAGTACCTTTTCGAAGCAAAGTCTACTAGTGGAAAGGTTCCAGTTTCTAGTCTAGAGCTTATATGCTCTATAAAAATCAAAGGTCTTGACTGCCAAAAAGGCCATAAAGTGTGATTGTTCAGAGGTAACCAATGCATGGATAGGTATCACTTCCGTGCTTGCTTGAGACGAGAAAACTCGCTGCGGTGAGTTCCTGCCAAAGAGCGTGGGATTGGGTTTATCAGGATTCGGTGTCTAGGGATTAGGTTTTTAAGGTTTCGTTGATACCGCTGTATCGATTGACCTGAAGTTTGGTCGGGAGGTGTAAACCCTCACACATGCGGTGAATAACATTGCTACGCGATGAACTTAAAGGGTCTGAATTTTTGTTAATCGCATATGATCATGAGGGGTATGAAGTGTAAGATCTGGATTAGTACTTTTACAAGCAGATATTAGTTTTGACATTGGTGGAGTACGGGGACCGGGAAAGTGTCAATTACTTCAAAGATTCATTCTAAGAAACTACCCAGCCGAAAAATTTGAAAAAGGTTAGGGTGGTCCGTGTGGATGGTATCTAGGCCTGAAAATACCCTGTAAAGCTGTTCAAATAAAGTAAATAATATTAAATTATGATATTTTGAAAATTGAATGTGAATCTGTCAGTGCATCTTAGAAAGACAAATACTGGAACACTTGGAGGAAATCCTACTATTATTTGTAAAGTTATACGAGTGGTACCTCAAATTTGCGTCAAATTACTACTCCCTAAAATGTCAGTACAACGTTGAATTGAATATTGGGTACATTCAAAGCACATACACGACGAGCTATATATACATAAAAAGTTAACAAAACTTTTCACACCTGGAGCGCCGAGCTTCCGGTTTTCGACTTCTTTAGCATTAACTTAGCGCTGAATGAGACCATGTCGGAGGACGCCGTTTTGTACACGGGGAGGCGCATCTTGGTAGGAGGTGGCTTTAATGCTAAGACCCTTGAATAAGATATGCTTCATCCAGATTTCAGAGTGAAACGGATCCTGAAAATGGCGACGAGAACTCAACTTGTAATAGGAGATTCCGTAGCGCGATAATTAAAAGGAAAGCTTGGGGACTTGTGGAGATTTGGCTATAAATTCGTTCCCCGGAAAATCGGGACTCTACAGAAATCCTGCATATTATATGCTGACCAGATGAACCGCCTTGAACAGACATTATTCACCAGACATCCCGTATAGATTGCCCCCTTTTCACCATGAAAGAACTCGAAGAAGTAGTTCCTCGTGGTATCCTGGCGGAAGTTTCACCAGCATCTGCATCTGTATCTTTCTTTTACCCTTAAGTTTAACATGGAATAATGCAATCCACTGCGTGTGTAAAGGTTCATAGTTCCAACTTTTCTACCAAATTTCTTGACTACTTCAAAACAGGCGTGAGAGCGTTGCCCTCCTTTCCAAGGAGCATAAAGTCATCTACAGCCGCAAGGGTAAAGGGTTAAGAGAGACACTCTTAGTAAAATAAGCCGAGAGGCAGATGGACTATGCGGCCCATTAGCAATTTAGATCCGTCGCTGAACTGGATGCATGGTGAGTTTGACCTTTTCCTACCCAGCTTTGAAGTGGGCATGGAAATCTTCAGTTTTACCTATACAAGTTTTGTAAGGCAGGATCTCCTAATCGACAGCGAACACACTTTATTCTCTTGTGAGAGGTAAAATGGTTTCGTCAGCAACTTTATGAACACAGCGACTCTAGGCAACGGTGTCAAGTAGATGCAGAGGAGCGCTGACAGATAGAGTCGTGCATTTCGCGCAGATTTTCCCCGGTGCCCTTTCCTCCCCTCCCTTCCCGTTTATAAAAGGAATTTTTTAACTTGCGGGCTTCCTGAGCAAAGACAGCGCGAGGGCCAACTCCAAGTAATGTGTTGTGCAGTTGGTAGTCAGACGGCTCACCGTTGCGGGAGTCAGTCTGCATGCAAATGCATTCACCGACCCTCCTAAAAGAAGTAATGCCTTATTACCCGCAGCCTCATAATCCTGGCCTACCATCAGGAAGCATGTTCAACTTGAGTCCATCGCGGAAACTAGTGGCCAAGAGTCGATGGGGGCAGAGGCGACGGCGTCAATAACACCATACCGAACGGCGGACAACAATTTCAGCACTCGCTTAAACAGTCTTCTTCACCGGTAAGGTTCGGCACAACATCTAAAGAGCATGTAAAAATTTCGCGGAAATGTATCTTTTGCCTATACCAGATACGAGTATTCCCAGGTTCGATGCATCTCCACTCCGAGAATTTAGCTCAAATCGATGACGAGATTTCATCTCGACATTGCAGTTGCGGTTGTCAGGCTGCAGGGTCAGAAGATTCACTTTCTTGTTATTAGTTTAAGGTGGTCGAAACCATAGAAACGTTGGCGCAGCTCATTGAAGCAAACCATTCCCAGTCTGACTTAATTCAGCATTGGCACTGCCAGCAGATGGGCGGAAACGGAAGAAACCAACCGAGTGTTTTCAGATCGTTCTGCGTATCCCAATAGAACAGTTTTTATATTTTCTTAAACTATAGAGGGAATCTTAAGTCTGCCATCTACCTAATGGCAGACTCGACCAATTGGAGAGAAACTTAGTCGCAATTTTTATGGTCTTGTTCTTGAGCTACCAACAAAGCTAAAAAAAATCTGACGACTACTGTTTTGTCCAGGGCAGAGACAACTTACCAACGACTGCCTCACCTCTGCCCGTGTTGTTTACTCTCTAATATTAATTCGCAAACACGACATTGGTGCGAAATATATTCAGCTTCAAATACCGCACACAAAGCCTGACCTTAAACTGGCCGAATATATGGCTGCAATTTTCCTCTAGATGGGGTATAGTGCCTCAACCATGCCAACGCACTATCGATCGCGATTACCTGAAATGCTCTTCAGCTCCCCCGATCCCCGCGATTACCTCAGACGATTGAACTCCTCCTCAATGCTCTGCACCAAGTACTTTTCAGGCAGCTCATTCGTCGGCCATCTTAGGAGAGTGAATTCTACTGCATATGAATATCTACTGCAATATGTGACCTATCCACTGCCATTTTTGCCTTCCAATCACATCAATCATGGGTAACTAACTTGTGCGCCGACCAAGTTCTTCGTTTGTAATAGTGTCAAGCGAGCGTATTCCGATGATAGGACGCATAAAAGTGGAGGGCAGCTTCCACTACTACTCCCATATAGCAACACAAATTGATCGATACCTTCGATGTTCTGCCTATTAATGCAGATGGAGAAAGTGCGATAACCCGTCATACTAAAAACCTAGCTTTTGATAGTGTTAACTTACAATCCTACCTTGCTTGTTTCTCTTTCCAAATCCAGAGCAAACAGATATTATCAGCCGAGTCGAGGTATTTGAGGAAAGATATCATCGTCCATTGAACACATCTACGTCCACTGGACAAGACAGCACGACGAACGTCACCGATAATACGAAGTAATAATATCAGTAGGAAGATGCAATCCTGGTGGATTCTGTTTTAGGCCTCGAAATCCTCGCAAATTTTATCTCGATTTTGTGTCGTCGTATGTCGCTCTGATAATAGCAATTAATACTGCATATAAACTCCGCGCACTGTTCCGAATTTAGCCGTTGTGTGTTGACACGGTCAACTCAGTAGTATCGGAAACGGTTACCAGCCTGATGCATTCCAGGATTTTTTAAGGTATTATCTTTGTGACGATAAGCATCACGCAGATACCTCCCTAATTGTTACACACAGAACGGGTGCCGATGTTTGGAAGCTTTAACGATCATCCCCTTCTTCATCTCTCTAGGAAACGTCATTCCACAGATTTCCGTACGAATTGAAGTAGGAGATCTGCAGTGACTGTAAGTGCAGCGATAAATAACTTTACGGGGAGACCGTCAAGCGTTACCGCTTTACTCCATTGCGTGCATTGATTGTCGAAATGATTTCTCTTCTGCTTGGAGAAATAATCCACATCGGTATGTTACGGTGACTAGCTATTTTGTCCACAAGAAGAGCAAACCTCACCAAATGAGACAGGATCATGAGCCGTAGTGAAGTTTCCCTCCACCTCATTATAGAAGAGAAGACGGCAGTTAACGTCCTTCACAGGACCATCGAATTTGCGACCACAAGTAAGCCCTTTCGTGATGCGGTATACATTCCTGAAATCTTTGCGATCTGCGGCATCTTTAGCTTCCTTGACTAGCACAATAGCAAGTTCCGTTTTGTGAAGGCGCAAACGACGGCGCTTGGTATCCGATTTCGGGCGCGTCATCCTTACCATCATTCGCAGTGGTGTCATTAATTCATCCATCCGCTTTCACCATTCCGCAGTTGGTCAGATCTTTTGATGATCCTCCCGGATGTGACGGACGACCCGCACTGCACCCGAGAAAAGAGCACTTTTGATGACATCCCAATGCTAATTTATATTCTCAGGCCGTTTGCGCAGTGTATCGGCCCTCCGATCAGCAAGATAGCGGTCACGCTGACGGGCGAAAGCTTTTTCATATAAGCAGTCGATGTTGATCTTGGAAGTTATAGATCCCCAACCCTGCAAGAGGTGACTGACGCAACACGCAAACGAACGTAGGCGACCGTTAGAGAGCGATCTTTTTCGAGACCGATGTTAGAGCCTCTTTCACATCCAGAAGACATGATTGCTTATGCCGTGTCGGTAAGTTGAAACCCAACTGATCTCATCACAGACTCTATGCCCAAACAATGTGCTACCAATTAAGAAGCGGTGGAATTTGCAGATATTCACAAATCCCTCACTATTATTGTCACGGTCAAGATCGTACTTCGCCATTGTATGTTCGAACTAGGGACTGTCAGAACCTACCCTTGGAATTCAGATCACCCACTATAATCACAATGTCTCCTTTAGGACCTAAACTGCGTGCAATCGCTCGTAGAAACCGTCTTTCTCCACTACACTGGAAGTTTCCATTGGTAGATGGCACTGGACAATTGCGAAATCTGTCAGAAGTCGGCTCCCAGACCAAGAGAGCATTCCTTGCGGTAGCCGTGAGAAACAGATTGACACGAGATCATCGTCTGTTACTATTTGGCTTTGCAGATTACAGAAGCATGTCGCTTTAGATGGGATAAGAGGGAGAGGAGTACTCTTCAAATTCCCACCATCCGCTCGAGTTGGCGAAAAAAATCATTTTAGGAACCTCGCAACCGTTGCCGTGCACATTCCAGAAACCAATCATAGTCCGTTTTTGATAGCCAAAAATCGGAACCGTAGCCGTTATTCTCTTTGTTATAGACGTTGCACAGCAACAAAGTCTCAAAGTGCAGGTTGCTATCCCACACATTTTTCTTCCTTTGGTCACCTCTTACGATAAGAAAGAAGGCTTTGAGTATATTCTGAAGTCTCAACTCACAGTGAAACCGGTAAACCGCTGGAGCTAAAATTATTTTTGTCACAAAAGGAAGGAAAGACAAAGCCCACCATCCACTTGATGATGGACTGGACCAATTGCAGGGAGACTTTCTCCCACTTTTCTGATCCAGGGACTTCTTTCTAAGGCTAACATCAGAGTTTAAACAATTCTGACGACTACGCTTCATCTGCTACTTCCAGGGTAGAGGTCCATACTTCCATACCTTCTACAAATGGTTAATGATTCAAAGTATTCTCCGCTATCCGAATAAAATAAGCGCACAAAATGTTTTCGCTATCCGTTCACTGGCGGATGCATTCGGAATATTGCTGTAGAAGAAAATAGATCTGGAAAACGTACAACGGCGTATAGAAACCACTATGTCATCCGAATTCTGAAGCAGAGCTGATGAACCTGCCTTGTGACATTAGACGCAGGTCAGAATTCAGTCAGTCAGTCAGTCAGTCAGAATGTCAGCGCAAAGGGACTAACTGCGTGCTTATTTTTGCAGTAAAAGCACGTACGGCTGCTTTTAAAGCTAGTTGTGAATTATATGCTCTTAACTTGATCTATCAATCCTTTGAGTGAAGTGAAGTCAGCCCAGGTGCGTATCGATAAATAGAAGTCGAAGGTAGTGCGCCCTAAACACGAAATGTCTCTGGCGTCTTGTTAATCTCTGTTTGTCGAAGAAATGTTGTGTGCTGGTTCGCGCCAAAGAAGTTTGGCCTCTCAAGAGGCTGGTTGTATTTACCATAACAGTCTCAAACATCCTAGATGTTACGGGGAGTTTTCAACGGATTCCACTAATGGACCCCTGGCTACCACCGCCAAGGCCGCTCCATATATATACTTTTTAAATAGGTAGGTTCATCTGAATCTAAATGTTTAGCACTTAGTGCCAGTATTAGGTAAAATTTAGCACCTGCCGAGATCGTGGTGACTCGGAAATAATCACGATATCGGTTGCTCTTTGATGGTTATAGTACTACTACTAACTTCAGTATGTCGATCAACCCTATAGTCTACAGCTTTGCGTTTTATATCCTCTCAATTCTATAGCTACTCCAACCTTACTCCTCATTTTCATAGCCACGAACTCCTTCTCAGTACCGCAGAAGGATTGTGGACCATGCAATGCCATTTCTGCTTTTTCCTGAGTAGTTCCTCCGCTTCCTCATTGCCTCCTAGCCCAATATGCCCGGAACACAGAGTATCCAGACTCTGTTCTGCGAGCCAAGCGTACTCAATTTTTTGAGGCATTCACGTAGCAGTTTCGAGTTCTCCTTGTCGGACCTAAATGCCTTGACAGTCACCAGCTATCGGTTAGGATCGCAATATTCTGTCCCCTATTGTTCCCTTGGAAGGTAAAGCAAGGGCACCTATCTATGGCATATATTTCCGCCTGAAATACCCGCATACTTGTATTCTTTCTTAAATAATTTTTTTCTTGACCCGATGATCCGTCAGTGTATCAGATAATCAGTTTCTGGTTTAAAACGGTTCCTGCCACATTCTTCCAGTGCGCTCTGTTGCTTCATAGTGTAACAAAGTTCAAAATTCGAGTCATGCGCAAACTTGTTGAAATTCACGGTTCTGAACCGTTCACTATCTGCGACATCAAAGTCAGCCGTGCTAAAATCTAAGATTATGTTAAAATTACTGAGGGAAACGCGAAGGGGACTGAAGAAAAGAAATACTGCCGAACTTGGCGAGTGTCCAGAACTAGGAAACGCATTACTGTCGTGGTTCATGGTGCCAAGCACGCAGCATTATTGGGCGACATTCGTGAAAAATCTCAATATTTTTCCGAAAAAGTAACGAAAAAGATCGATTTAGAAAAAGTTTCGAGCATCGGCTTTTAACGGAGGGAAAATTATCTAGCGTTGCGTCAGTCGTTGAACCATTGTTAAAGAAATCTAAGTGGGAAATTCAAGAATTAGGTCTTCAAGCAGGGCACCCGAAAAAAGTACCTCTGGAAAGAAAATGCCACTGCGAACGAAATGCAAAAGCTGTGCTACTTCTGGATAAGGCCCCAGGATACTCTTAAGAAGAGGAGTTATACTCCGAAAAAAAATGAAATCAAGTTTTACATTTGCCTCGAAACACTAGACCATTCCTGCAACCTATGGACCAAAATGTAATTCACCAGATAAAATTTAATTACAAAACATTTATTTCATGGAGTTCAAAGGAATCCCCTCCGGACACAATACACTTACGCCAATGTATTTTCCAATCCTGGAAACAAGAATTCAAGCAATGAGCGCGAATCGAGTGACGTTGCATCTCTTCTATCATCTCAAAACGATTTCTCCGCAGTGGTCTTTAGAGTCTCGAGAATAGCCAGAAGTCATGCGATGCTAAATCAGGCTAACATGATGGTTGTGGAATGATATTGATTGAATTTTTAGCGATAAAGTCACGAGCAGCTCGTTTAGTTTTTTTGGCACTAGTTGTGATTTCATCCCCTACAATACCTTTCAAAATCGCATTGGCACAGGTTTTGAAATACCACTAGCATTAGTAAGGTCTCTAACAGAAGATTGAAGATTGTTAAGCACATTCTTTTCAATTTCCTTAATGTGTTGTTTATCAGTTGAGGTTGAAGATCGTCCGGAAAGCTCTTCGTCTTCACTACTTTCGCATCCTTCTGTGAATTACTTTAACCAACTGTAGGCACTCTTTTCACGCAAAGCATGGTTCTAATCATCCTGAATAACGTCTGACTGAGAAATTTGGTTTGTCTGGTTTGATTGCATGGTTGTTCCTGAGCCATTTAGTAAAGCTCCACAGCTTGGTGAGGGAGCAAGCAAATACCATCAGCGTAGCCACCAGTTGCCAGCCCATAGAATTTTTTCGATTTTAGTCACTTTTCACGACAATACAAAAATACTATCAGTGACTTCTTCATCCTCGATTGACCAGTGAGTCACAAGGAGGACGCACCTACTTCTGGGATGCTCGGAAGTTACACAACTTTTCAAACCATACTCAATGGTCCCTCGATCTTGATTCATCCTTGCTCCTTGCCAGGGCCATTGGCGATATCGAAATTAAGTTCAAATTCAACCAAAGAGATTAATGTTTACTTAAATTTCAAACGGGGGGCCCTCAATTTTGAATCAAGCTAATACCTACGAACAAGCAGCCTTTGATTAAAACGTATTCATTCAGTCGGCCGTCCTGGTGCCTTTGCCAATGCCGTACTCAGTAGCAGTCCAAGTACCAGCATATACGCGCTAAATTATCACAGACCACCATTTGTATGCCGAACATCCTCAAGCACTTGTCCTGTCCTCATAGATTTCGTCGTTATGTAGGTTACGAAAACGTCCATCCTCATGTAGGGAGCCAAAAACTCTTCGGAGGATTCTTCTCTCGAACGTGGCCAGGAGTTCGGTTTTTTTTTGCTAAAAACCCAGATCTCTGAGGAATACATGGGGACTGGCGAAATCATTGTTTAATACAATAAGAGCTTTGACCCTATGATGAGACGTTTCGACCGAAACCTTTTTTGTTAGTCGTCATAGCTATTAACGTTTGTGATTTTCGACTCTAGATAGGAGAAATTTTCAACGGTCTCAAAGTTGTAGTCTCCTATCTTTAATGGTTTCGTTTGACTAGTACGTTTCGATGTTGTTGGTTCTTTGCTTTTGGCACTGACCGTGCTACCATGTACTTCGTCTTACTTTCATTAATATGCAGCCAAAAATCTCGCGCTGCCTGCCCGATCTGGATAGAGGTAGACTGTATATCTCGGGTTATTCCTCTCATAATGTCAATATCGTCGTAGCGTAGGACAGTAATTGCGTGGACTTAAGAGGATGGTGCCTCTTGCATTTACCTCAACATCATAGATTACCTTTTCCGGGGCCAGGTTAAAGAGGACGCATGAGAGGGCATCCCCTTGTCTAAGACCGTTGTTGAGGTTGATGTCGCTTGCCGCAAGCAGCGGTAGGATGAGCATCGAGATGTATAAGGATTCATCTTGCTGTTGGTAAAACTTTCGTCACTGATGTTGCTACTTTCTGTACTTTTTGAGTTCACAGGCGTGTTGGTTCTCCCAACTTCCGTTTTCCATCTATGAAGTCGCTTCTCTGCTCAAAGGAGTTTGGGATAAGACTCCGCGCGTGTCCGCGTTCTTTAAGGATGCCGCATTTCTCGGTATACAGCATACTGCTAGTAATTCACATACCTATATGAAAGGGCAGCTACACACAATAGATTCCTCACAGCCGAATTCTCCTTACCTGCTATCGTTTAAGTTTATCATCGCCATGAACGAAACCACATCTGGCTTCATATACGTCGATTTCTTATACTCTCCAAATCAACGCCTTCATCCAAACAACCTTTCTATGCGGACCAATAACGCCCATTCCAGTTGGTAACTTGTATTTTCAGATCTTAGTAGAATACTGGAATGCCGGTCATATTTCCTGGATCGACACATATTTCAACAACCGTGGTCACCAGCTCCATCGCTCTAGGAAATCTTCAAAGCCAGCCTGCAGCATTTACGAAGGATAGTAACAACCAGGGATCTCCCTGGGTTCTTAAAGAATACCTAATGTCCAAAGTTTGGCTCTAGCCAGAGCTGGGTAATCGCAAAGGCCTGAAGGTTTCTCCCTCCACCTCGCATTGACCCCAGTGCCCCTTGGAGATCACTATATCTATATTTGTAGACATTTGCATGCCTCTGATCGAAAGCCAGCTAGTGGCTATTAAGTAGTGCAAGTAGACTCCACCCTTCAGAGCTGGAAGCAGGACACCGACTGCGCCCACTATTGCCAACAGCAGATACCAGCCTGCCCAGCTCTTTAATTCCCTAATTTCCCTTTACATTCTCATGACCAGCAACCTTGTGGAGGGCAACTTTGCATTACCCCACCAGCCTGGAGGATGCCACCACTCAGTACAAAGCTTTAATAATAGTCGCTTGGCTATCTGTCAGAATGTCTACATAACGCTTGGGGCTCGGATAATACCGCTAGCCTTCCATTGTCGTCTAGAAGGTATGACTTGACTAAACAATATATATCCAAGAAAAGGTCCCGCACTGACTCCACATACCCGACGCTTAAGAATAGTGCGTCATAACGTGGTAACATGATACTTGTCCTCCACTCCGTTCTGGATGGAAAGCCTCTAGCTAAATTCCTTTTCAAGCCCGACATTCTTATGGCGAAGTCCACTAAGAATGCCGAGAGTTCCCGAGGTGCGTCGTCTCTGATGTTACTATGGCTGCACAAGGCGTTTTTTAAATCCTCTAAAGCCACCACATAATAGAACCGTACGTTAGGATCAAACAAACCATGGCTTTGTATTTCCACAGAACCACCCTCGAGCGAAAACCTTGTTGCGGAGCGAGCAAGATGAAGTGGCCATCACTTCGAAAAACAATTTTTTTACAGCTACGAAAAAATGGTTTTTCGAAGTCATGAAGTGAAAAATCAAAAGTACGAGCAGACATTTGCATCAATTAGATTATTCAGCAATATCAATGAGATCGATAAGATTATTGATTTATGCTTTTTTGCTTATTTCATTCTGGCGCTAAGAATATATAAATTACTGAAAGGTCCTGTGTAATTCCAACATTTCTTTACATAGGTCCTCTTGCAGACGTCGGAGGACATACCGACCGCTTTTATCCTCCGTTCTATGTTCACTCTCAAATTTAACTTAGGATCCACGTCCACACAAATGATTTCCTCATAATCTCTGACGCCAATATAATCAAGGCGACGACATACGCTACCATCGCTACCAATATTCGTTGAATTTCATTCATCATTATCAACCTGAGGGCAGGAGAGATGGTACCACCTGGGAACGACACTTTACTGGTAGCTCCGGTCAAGTGGATATCTGTCAGAGCAGATTGGGTTCACCCGATTCTTATCATGATACATAAGACACCGCTCCTATCCTATTCTAATCAGAGATTCCTTCGCGACTTTGGTAATAACGTGGTTGAATATCTCTTTATTTTGATGTGGGATATTTATACCGCTCAATCGTGTTAACTACCTCGCAATCTTTGTAGACTTGGAGAAATGTATCCTCCTGATCATCGTCTTTCCCGGGAAATAAGTATGGCTCACGAGAAGATTGAGTACAGGGGCTTTCCGACTTTTGAAAAAAGGGTGGACTCTATGTTTTGGTTGGAGGCGTCTGCAGCCAGTTTTAAATTAAAAAGTATCCAACTGTGATCTGAGGATATCTGGTCAGACACTCTCCAGTTTTTCACTTTGAAAATCTTATTGTCAGTCAGTAGGGCGATATTCAAGAATTCCTCCCAATCGTCACCGTTATCCGTGCTAGGGAAATGGAAGATTGCTGTACGACGCCTATGACGTACCGATAGGCTTGTATTAATAATAAAGTCGCTTTCGTTGATTCCAAGTAGTTGTTGGCTGGGATCATGGACGTGGAATGTTTCAATTTTCCTAGAAGCTGATCCGCCATCTGCGCGGAAGAGATGTACATATTTGCCGCTGCCGCATCCACCACGTTTAGGTCGCCAGAACTCAGGTCTGGTGAGAGAAAAGCATGCAGGGTCTTCCCGACATGAATATATGTTCTGAACGCGCAGTTTATGCTGTGGTATAAATTGTAATACTCACATTCAAACTCGTTGATGGTTCGGCTATCTCAAAGCCCCTTTATTAATGCGACATGTCTTCTTGTCGGGAGAAGAAGAGCAAATTAGCTGAAGAACACCACGAACGCAGCAGATTTATCTACACTACCCTCAGCATTATCTACTTGGGTAGGGGTTCCCCAATCAAAGCTGATAGGCGGTTTTCATCTCTTCCAACCGCTCGTTGGTTGTCGCAGAACAGGCCACCTTCCTTGACTTTCAACCCCACCTTAAAGGTCGACTTTTCCATTGCCTCCATGAACTCTGCATTTTTGCGGATTATGAAAGGATTGATCAGCATCAACTGATGCTCAAAGTGTGGGATTATAGAGGTATCACGTTGCAGAGTACCATCTATAAGATATTCTCGACTGTCTTGCTAGGCCAAGTGGCCCCATACGCCCAAAACATCATTGGCCCTTACCAGAGAGGCTTCGCACCGATGAAATCAGCAACGAATCACATTTTGCTTCCGCGACAAGAGATGGAAAACTGCTGGAATGTGGACCCAAACCCAAACCCAAAACAGCAACATCGAATCGCACTGGTCAAACGGGTAGAATAAAGATAGGAGACTGCAACTTTGAGACCGTTAATAATTTCTCCTATCTAGGCTCGAAAATCACAACCGATAACAGCTACGACGATTAAATCCGCGCACAGTTGTTGGCAGCCAACATAGCAAATTTCAGCTTACAGAACCTGTTACACTCGAAACGTCAAAGTGCTTATTGTACAAGACTATGATCTCGCCAGTCTTTATGTTTTCCTCGGAAACCCGGGTTCTTAGCCAAAAAAAATTGCGAAATTTTGGCTGCGTTCGAGAGAAGAATCCTCCGAAGAATTTTTGGCTCCCTACATGAGAATGGATGATTCCGTAGCCTACATAACGACAAAATCTATGAGCGATACCACGACCGTCTGGTTGTGGATGAAATCTGGCTCAACAGGTTGCGTTGGGTTTGTCACCTAATCCGTATGGATGAGGATGATCCAACCTGGAAAGTCTATAAGGGCAATATCTATGGTAGAAAAGAAGACACGCAGACCCTGCGTAAATCAGGACGCCAGACAGCTTTTAGGAATATTAAATTGGTGGAACTCGACGCAAAACGGCGGTGTCTGGAGTTTTTTTTATTAAGGCAGGCCTAGACCGGATACCGGTTGTTGCGCCGTTGATGATGATGACAGAAGGATTAGACAAGCTTATCTTTATCTACGCGGATCTTTGGCAATCAAATGTGAGCCAACGATTTCCTGGAAGTTTCGTCGTATGGGACAATCTTCAGCTTTATGTCCTCCCAGACATTATGGAACCCTATGGAGCAAAGAAGGAAGAACCAAAGTATCGGGTGCATCCCACTTGTTCCCAATTGCCGTTCTAGAAATGTTCGATACAGCCTGACCTCAACACTGGTCTACAGTTTTAGTACCAATTATGCCGCTAGCGAAACTTCTAGCCACCAGCGCCACCCGTTAGTTGTTCGTGAACACGTCGCTGATGAGTTTAGAACTGCGTACCTTATCTTCGAGCCGTTGTTATTTCACTGTTTATTGAGGTGCTGGGCGTCCGCTTGCACACTCCGCTTGTTTTGCTTTGATGTTCAACTTCATCCTGAAATAGAGTGCGCTTTGAGGTGATAATTTTCTTCGTCCGCTAGTTTATTATAATTCTCTACTTATAGTATTTTGGAAGAATCTGTTCATTCTGGTCGTCGACAGAACCAACCTGTTTATAATTCGTTATTTTGCTGTGAATATGGACGACTTTCTGATACTGACCAGTAAGTAGAGCTCCACGGAACCTTCACTTCATCGCTGACTTCCGGTGGCCGACATTCTTGTCCACTCTTGTTCCTTGTGGAAAACCCAATGTCGACGGTTTCGGAGAGCAGTACTGTGTCAGGTTCTCCTTGCTCCCAGTTTCTTTGCAGGCTGGATGGCCTCCTGCCATCAACACCTATTCTTCTTCCATAGTCAGTTCTTTGGTTCTTCAATTTAAATTCCTGTCTTGATCCAACGAATGATCTAGGAGAAATGTCCGCCGCTAGAGTGAGGGTCTTGTTTGGAACTGAATGTGCACAAGGTATCCGAAGTCCACATATCAGAAACCAAGCTACCTATTCACCACGCAGCCCTCGGTGTATGCTGTTTCATCTTGGCATGAGGTCCTATTAGCGAATTTTCCAATGTAAGGACGACTTTTCGATGCATCCCTTGCTAGATCTGCTTGTACATAAGACATAATCAGCAGGAAAGCAGGATGCATCGCGTCCATAACAATATCGGTATAAAAAATGTTTAGAAGCCACAGGATCATGCCTAGTCGAAATATCTATCAATAACCAATAAACCAATTCTTTCCGTTGATATATATGTGCATAAAAGAAGTTTTAATTTTTAGATATTTACTATGATTTTTGAAAAAAAGGACACTTGAAGTTTCGAAAAGTTTTAAGTAGACAAACTGGAAGACCATGAAAAACACCAGAATACGCTGATTGAAATTGTATTGAGGACTATTGCGGACTATTCAGTCTTCCTTCTGGTCGGTGTTTTTCGGAACAAAATAATCCCTTTAAACAGAAAACGACAATATCTTCCTGGGAACTCTACAGAAACGCTTGATTCAATATGAATAATAACTAAATTCAATGCTCGTCCTTAAGTTACCCGAAAACTCCGTTCATTAAGAAACTTTTCCTATTGTTCTTTTTTTCCTATCTGCCGGCGAACATGCCATCGTCACTGCGGAAGGCAACTACGGAGAGAAGAGAAAGCTGAGCGCGTATCAGAAAGTTAATTCGACGGTAATGCAATATCGAAAAGCTTCTATCAAAAAGTCGGGAAAAGTTTTACCCGAAAACGGATTATTTCGAAATAAATACATGAAGTTAGCTCACAGTCGAATATCCCACGTTATTTCCCGTTCGCTCCTCGCCAGCCAGCATTCGAACGGGAAAACAAACATCTTTTATTTGCCAAATATTTTTGAGCATTATTAAAGGGTAGACGAGCGTAGAAACTTGTTTTACCCTCTGGGAAACACCGAGAGCAACAACAACGCTGCCGGGCAGAGCGTTCTCTTGATAAAGCAGGACTGAGCTGCCTTGCTGCCAAATGAAATTTTCCATAATATTGTTTACAAAGTATACCTTAGTCTCCTATTTCGCCTCGACCCTCGTCGAATTAGTCTATCCACTTTTGCTCTTTCTTCCCGTCGCCATCTAGCCTAGAAAAACTTTGCCGAAGCCATAATCAAAAGGTAGAACACTCAACCTTGACGGTTACGCACATTCGATCCTGTCTTGCGGAGAAGCGACAACAGAGAGAAAACTTTTATTATTAAAGGAAATTTCGTTTTGTAACTCAACTACTGTGATATCTTCAAAATTTGCGGGCAGGTCCTTGCGGGAGGCGTAGTAGGCGGATAACGAAGTCGAAGGTATATGATATTGGAGAAGTTTGATAGGGAATATATGATAATTATGTTTGTACGGGAGGGTCACGTGGATTATGGGTCCTGTGATTATTGGAGATAAAGTGCTTCAAACAAGATTTCGTTGGGGGAAGCTTTAAACTTGGAAGTATGTTCTTTATGCATGGCTGATTAGCTGTCGTCGGTTCATGCGGGCACCACTAGCGCAAGGAAGGGTGGCATCCTGGAAACAGAACGTCTTAAAGGTCGGAGGGCAATCGAATATTGGCACGCTTTGCAATGCGTGAAAAGTCTTTGTCACAAGCATCTATACATGCACATATACATTTTCCTTATCTTTCCTACTTTTGTTATGGACAAGAAACCATTTATTGTATGTAAGCTAGTATACAACTGTGCGTGTTACGCCGGCGGAGGGGAATGATTCCTGCCAACCCTTATTAAAATGTTGATTTTTGGGAAACCACATTTTATTTTCGCACATTTCCTACCTTTTTAAGGGTTCGAAGAAACCATAACCTTATTAAAATCGTCAAAATGTAAAATGTCTTATTCGCAATTAGAACTGTGAATCTTCATCATTCAACACTAAATTTAGTAAAGTAGAGGGGAGAGAAAACCACATGCAAAAGAGTGGTTTCAAATGGTTTTCTTTCAAATTTAACCACGTGCGATGAAAGGTCTTAATTTTCACATTGACTGAAAAAAAGCAAAGTGGGGGATAACAAATACATACTTAAATCAAGCTCAAATTCCCAAAAATAGAAAATCTAAAATTAAAAAAAAAACATGGGGCTTTGCGCAAGCCAGGAGCGCTAGGACCAAACACGTAAGAGTTTCTTTCTTTCCAGCTTAATATACGCACTCTGAGCTATATACCTACAAATCGAACCGTCATGCAATTGAATATTGTTGCTTAAACTATCCGAAATCCTTTTTAAGGTGTGTAAAATAAAACCTTAAAATCCTTCTTTACCCACTAAAACCACTCCATAAATCCTGTCCTCTTCCCCGTCGAAGAACCACAAAGTATTCTGTCGCGAGGTGGACATGGCTCTAGCCTCTCCCTTCGCACATTGACTGCATTCGCAGTCGCGCCTTTCTCGCTCCTTCTGCCTCTCTCAACCTGCACTGAATCCGCCCTATCAAGCCCCGCCCTCCAAGACCTGGATCTTTCAGCCACTTCTTATGGCAGTGGTTGCTTCGGGTGAATGTAATTCCACATCCAGCAGGTTTTTTGCAACCACAATCACCATTATATCATTGTGGCCTCGCTAGCAATTGGGACGTTGAGGACTTCATTATACATGATGCTCCCCAATAGCGGTTCCAGCACAGAGCCCTGTGGACCACCCGCGAAGACAATGTATTCTTTGATTCCATTGTCTGTGTCGTACCAGAGCCTTCCTTCAGTTAAATAGCTGTCTACTAACGCAGCTAAATAACTGGATACACCAATTGCCGCCAATGACCTCCTTTTAAGGTTCCAACTGGCAGAGTTGAACGCATTTTGCACGTCAAGGGTAATCACAGCAGAGTACTTGCTAGTGCCAACCCTTCTCTGCATCGCATTTTCAGCTAAGCCAGTGACCAGCTTGATGGTGTCGACAGTTGATCTGGCCGTACGGAACCGAATTGTCGGTCTGATAAGCCTCCCAGACTTCCTCCAGCCGGAAGCAATCGGTTGTACATGATTCGCTCCAGAATTTTCTCCATAGTGTCTAATAGACATATAGGTCTGCAGGAAAATGAATTATCAGGAGACTTACCAGGTTTAAACAACAATACTAACCTTTATTTTTCCCATGTCACGGAAAAGATCACCTCCGCCAAGCATGTTTCAAACAACTCCACGAGTATGTCTAACACCGACGTAACGGCCAATTAAGGGTTTTGTTTCGTATGCCGTTCGTAAATCTCTAGTACTTTTCATCGTTACCGGCGCTACTACAGCCACATCTAAAGATGTCTACATACTGTAACCTTTTGTGCTCTCCTGAGGGAACAAACCCTGACCGATTTTTAATAGAAGAGAGGGACAAGTAATTTGCGGGGCTGTGTGACCTCTAAATCTCCCCATCCAACCCTGTAGGCGCATCCCCATGGGTTTCTATCCGCCTCTGCGCGGAGTTGCTTTAAACTGCCCCCCTTACTTCACTGTATAGCCAGCTTCAAGTTTTTTTGGACTTCCTTGTAAGCTCGCTGTTTTACTCTTGGTCAATCCTACCCATTGCTCTCTGAGCCACTCATCTGGTCCGATGGCATGCCGACCGAAGATCTGAAAACTCACTATTCCACCAGCAGTTGTACCTTCAAGTGGGGAAAGTTAACGTCTTGGCATCCCTTTGCGATATCAATGGTGTACCTTGAAAAGTATCCTGGTCCAACCACACATCTACGAATGTTTCCTCGTCAATTGCTTTCGCAGACCAACCTGACGTTCTCCTCATTTTTGGACGAGTAGATTTCAAACCGCTTGACTTGCTCTTTAGATCAAAGACTATTGCCTGGTGATCACTGTTCACTAACGTTCCAGGACATATCGCGAGCTAGTGAAGGACTGACAAAAGTCAGATCCACAACCGAACCCGACCCCTGACCTACATGCGTACAAATTAAACAGTCACGCGTTTGAATATTGGTGCATAAGATATCTGAAATTCTTTTTAAGGTTTTATGGAAAACAAAATTTTATCAAAACCGGTTTACTGTTTTGTCTATCTGTCTGTCTGTCACACGCATTTTTTCGGAGACGGTTATAGCGATTGGTATCAAATTGGTGAAAATGTGGAAACTGTGAAGGCTCACGTATACAGTGAGTTACATCATTCCACGTCCAATTTAAGGGAAGCTACCCTACATGCAAAACCCCCTTTTGCACATTTTTTTTCATGAAATATAGTCATGTGGGGTATCAAAGGAAAGTTCTCGGTTAGCACTTTCCGAGGCCGGTCTTAGTTTTGTTGGAAAAGTGGAGAGTGCGATGGGTCGAAATTGATCATTTCTTTAACGGACCCATTCTCTGAAACAACCCAACAGAAAAATCTGACAAAATCAAGACGCTGCCACTATGTGGTGCCTAGGCCCCAAAATACCTTTCATGTCGACACCTGTTCAAATGAAGTTAGTAATAGTGTGTAACTATAATTTGTATAATGAAAAAAAGACATTTTTTTTAAATGCCGAATAGTGAGTTTTTTATTCCTTATATACCGGTATTTCGAGGTATTTGTAAATCGCACTATTAATAACAAAGTTACAATAGGTCAGTCTTGTAGCTTCTCTGCAAATTCAAGACTGAATGTGGAAAATGGATATTCTCACATAATATATGCATTTATTACGTGCTACGTACTAACGGGATAAATGTTCACTCAAATGTCTTTAAAAAAGGAATACACAAAACCTTTCATACCTGAAGCGTTCAGCTTCCAGTTTCCCGACTTGTTTTAAGTTGTCTTAACGTACAAATTCAGCGTAAACAGATATTTTCACAACCCCACCTACGGATAAGAATTGGCTATGAGAAGGGCACCCAGAAATCAAACCAAATATGAAGGGCGAGAAAGGAACTTTTATCGATGCAGGGCGGTTTCTGGGAGTAGCCAAGCGGGCTCCTGGCTGTCCATATATTGCGACCGCAGTGCGTTAGTAGTGGGAACTTCGCTAAATTGACATATAATGCTACATGGGACCTTAGTGGAGTGGAAATGAGATCTACAGCTCAAAACATGGGAGGTCACTAATAAGAAATTTGTCACGCTTTTCGAAAAGAAACTTCGATAGCTCCCAGATTGACATAATCACCGATGCTATCAAAGACGACCGTGGAAGGCAACAAACTGCAACAGCGTTTGTTTCACTAGGGAAACACATAAATGAACTCTTTGAGTTCATCACCTAGACGAGGTCACATCATAAGAGGATATCTGTGCTGCGATAACGGAACAGTTCAACCTTAGCGGAATAGAAGCAAGCGCTATAAAGAGGATGAAGAATGCATATGGAGAAGCACAAACCGCTGTTATTTGCTTACCAGTTGGATCAGGAATTCAACTGATTACCGCTGGCAAGGTAAAACTAGTGTGAATGAGTACATGAGTCACATCAGGGTTATAATCTCGGGCGAGCGCAATACTGACCACATTGCCTCCTACAGGGCACTGCAATCCTGTAGTGTACCATTACGGTGTTGAATGAAGTGCTCTAATACACTTCAAGGCCCTGATCCAATATACATTATTGCACCAACGATTATTATTATTAAAGTAAAACTAGGTTGGCTCATCGGACGACTTAACGATCAAGTATCTCCCAAGAAACGCGGCGTAATGGGCACGTGGACGGCAAGTCATTCAAGAAACAGTGGCATTCCCGAGGGAGTGAATACTATACTCACAGTTACCCCCAGGCCATCTTTCTCGACATCTGAAACGGAGGAGGCAACGGAAGAGTGAGCAAGAGAAGTGGAAAAGCCAGGATACCTGGGTGGTCCACCAGAGCTTTCGAGGAAAACACTTTCCTGGCAGCTTTTGAAAGAAGTTATAATCCGAAGGAAATGGCGTTGGGAAAAGTGAGTCAGTGATGCCAACGGGTAACTGAGGCCTTCACTCTTCCATCACAGTAGGAAACCAAACTATTAGTGGGACCGAGAAATCGCGTCGTTGAGAAAATCGTGTCTGCAAACGAGGAGGCTTTGCTTTGCTTTGACAAGAGGAAAGCCAGAATATCGGCAATCGGAGAAAGAATACCGCGATCTTTGAAGTAGCCTTAAGAATACGTAGGTCAGGACGGGAAAGCAAGCGGGATTGCTACGAGCAGCTGCGCCTGGAGGCAAATACGAACCTGTGGTGCTCTGCCCACAAGGTTGTAATGAAGAAGATTCGTGGACAAAAATCATCCCAAGTGGCGTACCCGCGACTCTCTTCCAAAGTAATTCTAATACTTTTCCCGTAACAGGAAGAAAGTGGAGCATAGCCAATGGTTGGTTACTTAGTTCGGATAATCGAGAGTTACCTCTTGGAGAGAATTCTTTGGTACTAGACGGACGACTGGCCGAAAGAATATGTTGTTGCAGCAGGTGTTACCCAAGGCTCCGTATTGGCGCCCCTTTTGTAGAACGTAATATTTGACGGAGTGTTCGGCATCTGCGCAACATAGATTTGCTTTGCAGACACTCTAAGTCAGACCAATCGCAACAAAACAATATTGTCAAAATCTGAATTCGTAATCACGAGGTCGTTTCAAAATCGATCATTAGATAACTGGGAGTAATGATCGATGCCAAGTTGAGCTTAAAGGCGCTCCTGGATTACGCGCGCAAGAAGGCTGTAAAGGCTAGCTCATCTTTATTATACGCGACTCCTATCTAGGCTGCGCGTTGGATAACACAGTCAACTAAAGAAGGGTATTTTCGGCCTAACGGCCAATTGCATTGAAGATTATCTTTGCATATAGGTATCAGTGCGGGAATGATTCCCTTGGATCTTCTAGCGAATGAGGCGGACTGTCTTCACAGGAAAAGGAGGGTGAATTCGGCCGAAGTGACTGCGGACTTCCGGAAGGCCACTAGGAAGGAGCTGAACAGGAGATGGTCGCAGAGTTGGGGTCATTCCGAAAAAGACGCTGGGCCCATACACTGATCCCATGTATTAAGAAATAAGCGAAAGCACAGAGAATTGAATTACCACTTAACAGAGGTCCTTACTTGACGGTGGATATAGAGTCACTTCGGATTGCATAAGTGCGCAGACTGTCTCGAATGCGCCGCTATGCTAGAGGACCCGGAGCATGTTATGTTCCATTGTCCGAGATTCGCCATTGAAAGAGAGAGGTTAAACGATGCCCTTATCGCAGTTATTGGAACTCCCAAATTCGCAGAAAAGATGCTGATGTCGGGATGAAATTTGAGTGTAATAAACACAGCAGTAAATGCAATGCAGGAAAAGCTGCAGGAACTGGATCGCGAGTCCTGAAAGCGTAGTGCACGCGCGACTTAGTCATGCTGGTGTAACCAAAGCCCTTCTCGCGAAGTAATACTTCACGGTGGTCCTGCAGGGATATGGGAAGGGAAGTGGGGATGGTTTCAGTGAGTAAAAATGCCACCTACTCCTGCAACTTGGCCCAGCAGCGTCTTTTTACGATTTCCACCACCACCCGTTAAAAAAAATATTTACTTGTTAAAATTTGGAACGTTTTTTTAAACCTTGCGGTCCTACTGGCCTAGTAGCCGCCCGCTTCCTGTTTGTCCGTCGCTACATCGTAGCACTCGGTCCCAAGCTGAAGCTGCACTTGATTTCGGCGAGAGAGTTCGCAGTGAGGATACATACGCTGTGCTCATCCTTCCTTACGGTGCCTTCTGCCCTGCAAGAAAGGTTTCAGCTTGTCTAAGGAGATCGTCTTTGGCTTGCCACCGTTCAAACTGATTGTACGCTTCCCAGGCTCGCGGACTGTATGGGGATCCTCGTAAGGTGGTTGCAATGGGTTCTGGTAGCATCAGCCCATATCAAAACTTGGGTGCAGACTTCAAGCTCTCTATGGGTGTGAATCGCTGGCTGCGTATGACGAGATCGCTGAGGTGGTGTCAATCTGGGAACAGCTTCCTGTAGCAGCGCAACAACCCGATTTCTATGAGCCGTCGATCTTGTCGAAGATCAGGCTGTTGGGGAATCGTGGGTTCACCAGATCAGGTAGGCTGGAAGCACGGCTTGAAGTACGAAGGCCAAGTAAAACGAAAGGCAAGACCAATGAGCTGTGAATGGTGTGTGGTTATCCGCTGGTGTTTGGCGTTCCCGAGTTCTCAAGGGACTAAATTCGAATCGCATTCCATGGTGTGTGATCATTATGGTGGGAACACAAAAGCGCGGAATCTATTCTCGACTGGCCCTCTGTCCACTGTTTTGGAATATCCTTCAGAGGTATACTTTTTCATGGTCGCCCAAGCTGGACGCTAACCAGTTCTTTTTCCGAATGGCAAGGTGCGCAGAATCGTGTATGGAGCAAAACACTTCCGGCTCCTTTCAGAAATCTTCCAGTAGTTGTTGAAGATGAGTCGAAGATCGGGAACTCCTTAAACTTATATTTGGAGTCCTACTGCAAGTTCTGCGATTGCCGAAATCCGAGGCAAAACGGCAGCGACTAAATTGTTTTTTTCCGGAGTCATGTTGAGTGTCCGATATAAACTGGCTGATGTAACGTAGGCCCAAATTGGCGGGCGGGGGAGGGGCGGTTTGTCGGGTTTCTCCCTTAAGACAGAAGTGAGAGGCTTATGCGCCGTGAGCACGGTGAACGGCCTGCCTTGGAGGGAAAACGTACTTGATGCTCAGTTACGCGGGTAGTAATTCATGATGCTATTCGCTGTAATTCCATTGAGTGGGTTGTGCAAAGTACGGTGGGGTCAGGGAGGAGGTTTTAGTCGGTCAAATCCCGCACACTCAACACTCACTCAACGCACACGCACACAACTCCTTAAAAAATTATAGACAGGCATACGGAGGAACACACAAGCAGACAGTAAAGCGATTTTAATAAGATTTTATTTTGCGAAACCTTAAAAATGACAAATAGGGATTGAATCGATTCTCATAAAGTTTCCTTTTACAGAAAACCTTGAACCTCAATTAGTTAATATTGCTTCGAAAATTAATAACTACCTCTAACAAGTTCAATATAAACAAATAATGTTAATAACAATAATAGAAAGCCAAGCGCTAATGTTGACATAATTACACCGTCGAATAGAAGCCCTTCGATTTCATTCATAGATAGATTATGTATGTTTAAGGGAATGGGTGTATCTAGCATGTCTATGAGAACGAAATACCGACAAATATATCAATAATGTATTTGCGACCTTCTAACTTTCTATCAGAAAATCAGAAATTATCTTAAGATAACACATTTATCTATATACTTACCTGTCAAACTGTCAACCCTCTTCATAGTTTTACACGAACGTACGTCCTCGAAATCCTTTGAATATCTCAATCAGATTTGCTATACTTTTGGCCCGATAGTAACTCAAATTGTCGCTTTTAAGTTCACTCCAGGATAAACGTAAATCGGCCCATTTACCGAATGCCCGGCAGGCGTTCTAAGAAATATTTATCTTCTGCGAAGAGAACGACCAAGAAAAAATTGATTTCGGAGGGAAAACCTTTTAGGATAATGTTTCAAGGGATGAGCGTTCAGTTCATTTTCCTTATTTTTGCAAGCGGTTGCGGGTACGTTAGCTGGAAATCTAATTTTGGCCAGTAATTATGTACATTATGTCGATGTTTATAAAAATCAATAAAGCAAAATTAAGCAAACTTTGTTCTTTTCCACTTGATGTTTTGGCAAATATTTTGAAATTTTAATTGAAGAATGCCAGTCGCTACTCCCTAATTACTTATCTACTCTCCCAGGGAAAATATTGGACTGGAAAAATTCGTAGTCCTTCCTTAATGTCCTCCTCTTTAAATTTGCAAGATAGAATTTTAAAACAACATTTGCTGAGAACGGAATTGCACATTTATGCACATTGCGAAAGTTAAATGGAGGAACTACGTGCACAAGTTACCTTAGCCGAATCGAAGGTTCACTGTCTATTTATTGTGGAACACTTTAAAATTCAAATGTGTGCAAATCCTTCCCAACATCCGAAGCCATAATCCACTATATTCCCATATACGACGCCCTCCTTGTCCACCTTTCGCTTCCCAAATTAGACCATTATCGTATTAAAACATTATCGTAAATCTGACATTCCTCCACGTTACCTAGAAAACATAACAATTTTCAGTGACGTAAAATGACAGTGCTCTATCCGAAAATTACGGTCAAAAGGACTCACAACTGCCTCATGGAACGTACGTGTTATAATACCCGGAGTCGTCCGCACATTGCTCATAGGTAGTTTTAGCTCATCCTTGCCGTGCATGGTGGTCGGAAGTAGCGTGGCATTGTCTGGCCGCCCTTCGCTGTTGGTTCACCGAACGAGCTTACTTAATAGAAAATTATGCAGTCATTACCATAATCATAATCTCATACATTCCAATCACATTAGGTCTCATACAAATAATTAGCATTGAATAAATAAGACATTGGACTGGAGTTGTGCAGGCGCCAATTTCGTACGGAAGGGATGGGGGTGGAAAGCAATTTCCTCTTATTTTTATCACTTCATCAAAGCGAAAATACCTAAAAAATTGGGATATGTGCATGCCTTAATTTATTTCAAAACACTTTCTTCGTTGAATTTCACTTACTTTCTTAACATTCACTCCTTCGGGGACTCCTTAAAAGTTCGTTCGCACAAATTGATCATTCCGCTATAAAACTTCCGCGCCCCCGAGGGAGTCGCTAGACGATGTCGTTTCAGATAGTGCTCCTACAATGAGTGTTGCCAGCAAACAAGCGAGTGAACCGAATTTTCCACGTGGCCATCTACCTGAACTTAAAGTCTGCAGAATATCACTTTTGATCTGGAGAAAATTTATGTGGGTAGATACGAGTGATTGCAATTCTGGAAGTTTCACTGCTTCCCTAAACTTGTATTCGTGTCCGTTTTTCTCACTGAATAGGAAGATGACTACTTGAGTCTTCTTGGAAGAGCATTAAATTATCCCTTTCTGAAGCTACATGCATAACGGTCTCATACAGCATGGGTTTGGCTTCATAGTTCCACCCTTTCGACTAATTTTCTGAGAGTAGTGTACGTGTGTCTTTGAGGTGGGGGACAGACAAAACCTTTGAGCCTTTAGAACCTACTACTACTGTACTCGATTTAACCGTCTAACGGAATATCTCTAATTCGTTAACGTATAGCAGAATTGCCGTTAGTGGATATGATGCCATCGGCTGCAACATGAGCATGTCAGCACCAAACATCTGATGTCTGATGCGTCCACAGGCGAGCCACTGACATAGGAAATGTTGCATGCACTCTGCTTCCTCATTATAGGGTGGACATGTATCATTTTGGAGAATTAATTTTCTGAATATATGTCCAGCTAATGAATTATGGCCAATCAGAAAGAGCACAATACTCCTGCAAGTCTCGCTGGTTTTCGGCAGTATAAACCTTGCCGTGTGTATGTTTGGCTCTGACAGTCACCTGTCACAATGGGAAGTTGTTCCCAGTTTTTGACAGCAGTATCAGCCAATCCGGATACGGGGGAAATTGAACCCTCTTTTGCTCTTGAATAACTCCCAGAAAAGTCACTTCTTCGGTGAGTTGATGGGTTGTACTCCTCATCTTTGCAAGGCATAGACAATTGAGTTTCCTCCTTTCTGTAAATGAGACCATTATGGTTTTATTTGAGGTGACAGAAAACCTATGCCTGTCAATGAAATCAGAGGCGCGTTGTGCGTCTCTGCACACCGTTCCTTAATCCCGATCAACAACATGTACAGTCACGTCATTTGCATAAGCGAGTCGGTCAACATATTGAGAGCTACCTATCGTCGTTTCCGTTTTTAGGTAGTGATCAACGCCCACTTTAGCACACAGCGTCAGCATAGCATAGATCCACTTAAGGTTTCATTAACACCACGCTCTTTGGCAGCATCACAGAGCTTTTGGAAGGCTGCACAGCCAAACGATCATTTAATGTCCACAAACACCCCCAACACGTACTCACCTTTCAGACTTGGGTTCTCCATCCTTGAGTGCTAAGAGCAGTAGTAGACTCACAGTAATCAGTGACCTTAGCGTTCTCTCGCGAATGTGACGTTCAAGCAGTCTTTCCAGATATTTTAGCGAAAAATATATCAAGCTGATTTGTCTAAAGTTCTTTGGATGTGAATATTCAACTTTCATAGGATTAGTAATGAAGACTACCTTAACCTTCTGCCAAAAGGATTCCAGCGGATTCAAAGTCTGTGACTTTTTAACACTTTAGCAACAAGCCATTGCTTCTACCTTCATGTGTAAACTACCACAGGCCCTCCCACCACGAGAAGGTAGTGTCCGAGGAGGAGTAGTAGATAGATTAAGATTCGAAGCAGCGGGTGTTCGAACAAGCACGACTCCAGTACGAACACCAAAAGCAAAGGCGAGGAATGATAGGTTGAAATGAGATTAAGGGTCAAAGAAGGCGATTTCGCTCGAAGTATCTGTTCAAAATGCCCCAATGTCAAAGACGGTAAAAGATAAAGCTGAGGGAATCTGAACAAACAGGGCAGGAGAACCAACACTCCGTGAACACGAAAACTATAGGGAGAAACCGCACCGGGTGCGCAAGTTTTAACAACAAGTTAGTAGGATTATATCTCTCGATGCTCATACTGCCGAGACAAAGAGGGAAATTTGATTTGCCGTATGTGCAAACTGGAACTATGGACTGAGTATTTTGATGAAATCAACAACCAAAATAGGACCGAGTTGCAGATCCTGCCAGCTGAAGACGGGCGACTAATGCTGCAACCGCCTACCATGGAAGAAACAGTCAACGCAGCCCCTCTACTCTCCCTAATTCTCCAGGAGCAGATGGAATTACAAATGATCTGGTTACATATGGACACGATCAACTGCATGAAGCGGTTCATCAACTGACGATCAAGCGGAGAAAGCTTTACTCAAGGCAAATCAGCAAAAGATCAGATTTTCTCTATGCATCAAGCGATACAAAAGCTGATGGAATATGGGTATCAGTTGCACTATCTTTTCATCGACTTCAAGGTCGCCTATGACAGCATAACGAGCATAAAACTGAATACCCCCGCAAGAGAATTCAGTGGGCTGACCCAGACCAATAAAGGAGGCCAGAAAAAAGCAGCAGATACACTCTCGAGACAATTAGACATCAACATCGGTCTAAGACAAGGGGATGCCCTGTCACGCATCCCTTTTAGCTTCGTCCAAGAAAAAGTAATTCGTATTGCTGAGGCAAATACGAAAGGCACCATCTTCTTCAAGTCCAAGCAACTACTAGGCTATGGTGACGATATCAACATCATGCGAAAGCAACCAGATATAGGCTTCATACAGATGGGCCAGAAGACAATAGGAGCAAGATCTTGGTCCACACATTAATGAAAGCAAGACGAAGTACATTGTGGCAACGCCAGCACCAAAAAAACCAAAAAAAAAACCAAAAAGTCAAATGACACTGGTCAAATGAGAATGATAAATATAAATAAATACAACTTTGAGGCCGTTGAAAATTTGTCCTATCTAAAGTCAAAAATTGCAAAAGCTGCGCAATCCGTAACAGCTGCGACGATGAAAAATCTATGAGAACAGTATCTATGGCAGAGAAGGAAGACGTGACAGGTCCTGTCTCTGAGAGAATGATGGCGTAGGCCAGAACGCCAGGCAGCTTTTAGAGATATCGAATTGGTGGACTTCTTCGCAAGACCGGAATGTCTGCAGTTGCTTATTAGGGCGGGCATAGGCGGGATACCTATTGTTGATGATGATGATGAAACTCAACGAATGCTAAAAGAGAAATATTGTGTGCAGAAGGAGAAGACGCGCTTCATCTCGCGAACCTATCTTCACAATCAGTTTACAAGACTAGACGCAGGGTAACAATCAATGGCTAATGGGGTGTGAGTTTGCACTTAGTGGCCAGGCAAAAATCTCGACGCCCTATGTGTTTGGACCTTGTTGCTCCTCTTGAAAATGCTGCAAGACAAGGCCGCGTTATATACATAGCGTACTGCTACCACCAGCAACCAAGAAGTTTTAGTGAAAGCCCGAGACATAGCTCTCTCAGCTCGTCAAATCGAACCGCTCGCGCTTTCCCCGGGCGTATTTGTCTCCCAGAAGAATTATTCCAGGGGAGGTACGCAGCTAACAACTTACGATCGTAGGTACGGTAGTTCCGTTGTGTGGAGTTTAGTTTTTCCGAGAAGAAACTCAAGGGTGTATCTTGTTGGGGAAATGCCAGAAGCTTGGCGACCATCAACTGTTGCTTCATCATCATCAACGGTCTAGGCCTGAACTTCAGACATCCCGGTTTTGCGCCGAGGTCCACCAACTCAACCAACTCCCTAACAGCTGCCTGGCGTCCTGGCCTACGTCATCGTTCCATCTTAGGCTGGGTCTGCCTCGTATTCTTTTTCTATTAGAGGTTATTCCCCTTATAGACTTTTTGGGTGGGATCATCCACATCTATACGGATTAAGTGACCCGCCCACCAAAACCTATTGAGCCGGATTTTACCCGCCACCATGGTATGTCATGGTATCGCTCATGGATTTCGTCGTTATGTAGAATGTGGAATCGTCAATCCTCATGTAGGGAGCCAAAAATTCTTCGGAGGATTCTTCTTTCCAACGCGGCCAAGTGTTCACAATTTTTCTTGCTAAGAACCCAAGTCTCCGAGGAATACATGAGGACTGGCAAGATCATGGTTTTGTACAATAAGAGTTTGTGATCCTATGGTGAGACGTTTCGAGCGGAACGGTTTTTCTAAGCTGAAATGGGCTCTGTTGGCTGACAACAACCGCGCGGATTTCATCGTCGTAGCTATTATCGGTTGTGATTTTCGACCCTAGATAGGAGAAAATATCAACGGTTTCAAAGTTGTAGTCTCCTATTCTTATTCTTTCTGTTTGACCAGTGCGGTTTGATGTTGTTGGTTGGTTGGTTTAACGTAACGTTGCCACCATATATTTTGTCTTGCCTTCATTCATGTGCAGCCCAAAATTCCGCGTGGCCTGCTCGATCTGGGTGAAGGCAGTTTGTAGGTCTCGGGTGGTTCTTCCCATGATGTCGATATCATCAGCGTAGGCCAGTAGTTGGGTGGACTTAAAGGCAATCATACCCCTCGCTTTTACCTCAGCATCACGGGCCACTTTCTCCAGGGCCAGGGTAAAAGAACGCATGATAGGGCATCCCCTTGTCTTAGACGGTTGTTGATGTCGAATGGTCTTGAGAGTGATCCTGCTGCTTTTATCTGGCCTCACGCAATGGTCAGGATCAGCGTAGTCAGTCGTCGGCATACCGAAATCTCTCATGGCCGTGCACAGTGGTGTAATTGGTCGTCTCCATATTTAACTAATAAGGCTGTAATTCCATCGTCTCCTGGTGACTTACGATTTTTTAGCCGATGAATAGTACGGACTGTTTCTTCTATACTTGGTGGTGGCAGTATTTGTCCGTCGTCTTCAGTTGGCGGGACCTCCAACTCGCCGGTGTTCTGATTTTTTAGTAGCTCATCAAAATACTCACCCGTTCGCTCCAATATGCCCATTCTGTCGGAAATCAGATTCCCTTCTTTGTCTCGGCAGGATGATCATCGCGGTGTACAAGGCTTCATCCTGCTGACTTGTTGGTAAAACTTCCGCGCCTTGTGCGTACGTGCCTGCGTCTTTGAAAATGCAACATTACGGGTCCGTCCCTACTTGGTTGTTAAAATCACCAAGTCTGATTTTGATATCATATCTGGGATAGGCTTCAAGTGTTCGTTCTACTGCCTCGTAGAAGGTATCCTTCTCCAACCCTGCAGTTTCCTCACTAGGGGCGTGAATGTTAATGAGGCTTATATTTCCAAATTTGCAAGCGCAGAGTGCATAGCCGTTCGCTTATGTTTTCAAAGCCAATAGCAGCACGGTTTATTTTTTGGGCGACTAATAAACCTACTACGAGCACATGCTTTACTGGATGGCCACTATAATACATGGTGTAGTGACTCTTCTGCACAGAACCAGTCTCTGTCCAACGCATCTGCTGCAACGTTGTTACATCAGCCATATATTGGGGCAGGGTATCAGCTAGCTGCTTGGTAGCTTCATCTCTGTACAGAGAGCGCACGTTCCATGAGAAAATGCGCAAACCGTTATTCTGTTGTCGTTGCCAGGTTCGTCGTTGCTTCATTGACTCAAATACCTAGATAGCTGCTGTGGGCCACTCAAACTGTCGGCTGTCTTTGTGTTTCTGCCCGGACAGATAGTTGCTAAAGATCGATTGATTGTAGGCGGCCCTGGGCAGAAAGAAAGGTAGAAGTTTAGCATGATCAAGAACCTTCTAAGGTCCTTAACAGTTTTGGAAAGCGCTGCAGGGCTACCGACAAGTTCAGTTCTTTTTCCGCAAGTGTTCGGTGATACCAGCGTAGCCCGGTACTTGTTGAGGGTCGTTACAACCTACTACCCGATTGCCCGAATGAAGCGGATCTTGCACTATTTCCCGAGCTAACGGTGCGGCCTATGCGGTCATTGGCGGCTGTAGTTGCGCGAGTTTAGCCGGCGCGTCGTTCGACATCTCGAGAACCATGGGCCGCGAGTGCACCTATCATCATTTGCCATCAGCATGTTTAACGAACCGAATTTCGCACACGCCAAAATGGCATGAGTGCTCTCCGAAAGGCGCTGCAATAACTTAGATTGGGGCAGAGCCGACTCAACTGTGCGCCCAGCAAGCTGCTTCATTTCCCTAAACAGCTGACTGGGTGTGCGAACCTGTTGCGTCCTTTTGTTCAGTAGCCGTCTTTGGAGTTGAGTGTAATGACGTGAACTAAAATTGCACAAATTGCCGTAGTAACCCAAATGAGCAGGAAATTCCTGGTGCATAAAATTCCCGCCTTAGAAAATCGTTGTAGCAGAAGTTGACCCTTCCCCGAATATGGAGCAAACGCCAGGGCTTTCCTTGAAGGATTTGCCGGACCGAAGATTGATCTTCTCCTTAATTTCGGAGAATTTGCAGGCAATGTGGGCGGTGTGACAATATAACACTGGGGTCTAGCCGTTAGAGTTTTGACCAGGATGATTGAACACGATGTTTTGGGCAGTGAAGTGTTCACTGTTGTTTTATCTATCTGGAGATACAGGAAGGAACCGCACCGGGGAACATTAGGTCGCAGAAAATATGTCTTCGGCACGTGTGCTGTCGATGTCGAGGTCACCAAATGTGGAGAAAGTGAACTGTTTAAGTTAGTCCGAACAAAACAAATACTTGTCTGCACGCTAAATATTGGCACCCTAACTGGAGACCAAGCATTTCGGAAAAAATGCATTGATATTTGCGCTCTACAAGAAACCCGATGGTCTGGTGCCAAAAGCTGTGACTCGGAACCAAGACGCGGTAAAAATGGCTATAAACTTTCATATTTTGGTAGTCCACACACTCAATATGGTGTTGGCATCGCCATCTCAAAGGGTTTCCAAGATGTCATTAAAGAAGTCAAACGATTTGATAATCGGCTGATGAAGCTTACCATTATATCAACTGATCGCACCATTCACTTCTTCACCGAATACGCACCACAGGCAGGTCGACCTGATGAAAGGAAAGATGCCTTCTGGAAACTTCTCAATGGAAAGACTTGTCACGTGCTTGCTGACGACTATATTATCATTGGCGGCGACCTTAATGGGCATGTGGGTGAAAAGGCAGACGGTAAAAGGTGTCATGGCGGAAAGAGATTTGGAGCGCGCAATGAGGGTGGCAAAAGTATTATCGATTTTGCGGACACCCATGACCTTGTACTTATGAATACATAGTTCATCAAACGATTGTCTCATCTTCCTACATTTTATAGTGGGAACAGTAAAACGCAAATCGACAATAAGACCCCGACATTTTACCACCGTCACTGATTGCACAGCCGGTCCTATGAGACCATCGCACCCCAACATCGGCCGTTGATTGCCGTCCTGCGATCCAAGCTACTGATAAAACAGCATGAGGAACGTACTGGCCCGCCCCGAATTAAATGGTTGCGATTTCGTGAGAAGAAAGAAACAAGTCGGGAAACCGGAAGCTGGACGCTTTAGGTACGAAAGGTTTTGTGTATTTCTTAGTACGTAGCACGTAATATATCCATATATTATGTGAGAGTATTCATAGTCTTCAATTTTCAAAGAAGCAACAAATGTGAGGTATTATAACTTTGTTAGTAATAGTACGATTTCCACCAGACACCAGAAAATCATGCTCTATATTATAGCCTATATTATTGCAAAATTTCATGGTACTAGGATGAACTTAAGAGGGGTTTCTAACCAATTACAAAAATTGTAGTAATATACTATTATTAACTTTATTGAAACAGATATCGGCATGGAAGGTATTTCGGAGCTCAGGCACCATATAGTGGCAGCCTTCTGATTTTTTTCAGATTTTTCGGTTTGGTAGTTTCTGAGAATGGCCTCCTTAAAGAAATGATCACTTTCAACCCCCCGCGCTCCCCACCCTTCCAATGAATGTCAAAACTAAGATCGACTTTGAAAATTACTAATTGAGACCTTCAATTTGATACCCCACATGACTATATTTGATGAAAAAAAATTTTACACCCCCCTTTTGCATGTATCGGGACCCCCCCTTAAATTCGACGTAATAAGATGTAATTCACTGTATGCATGAGCGTTTACAGTTCCCATCTTTCTACCAAATTTGGTGTCAATCGCTATAACCGTCTCCGAGAAAAATGCATGTGACGGACAGACAGACAGACAGACAGACGGACAGACAGGCAGACAGTAAGCCGATTTTAATAAGGTTTTGTCTTTACACAAAACCTTAAAAATGATCTCATTTATGCGATTACCAGCCATTACGAATGTGGAAGAATCGTGGAATCAAATAAAAGACACGATCCATACTGCGGCGTCTGCCCTCCGGATCACCAAGCTAAGTAAGCGGTACATCAACCAAGATACTTAGCTCTGGAATGACGATGTTGAAATGCAGGTCCGCGAAAAGAAATGCCGCTATCACAAGTTTCTGCACGATAAAACGCTGGCTCATTGACAAATTTATAACAATGCCAATTGGGAAGCAAAGAAAGCGATCGCTGTCACCTGACTGGCCCATTACAAAATCCTTTACGATAAACTGGACACTTGGGACGGCGAAATAGATCTGTATCTATTTGCCAAAAGCCGAAATGAACGCACACAGGATAGATAACACCTCCGTTCCGGTTACTTTCCCGTGCCGTGAAGGTTTTTGGATTCATACTTCACAACCGTATTCGTGAAATCGCTGCACGCTTACTCATGTAGAAATACCGTGAGAAGCATCACCCTCTTTACTTTCCTTTTTGTGGACCTGGAGAAAGCGTTTAACCGTGCACCACACGAACTTGCTTGGTGTGCTCTATGACAACACTTAGTGCCAGAACAATTCGTGCGCTGGGTTCAAATGCACTACCACCATCCGAAAAGTAAAGCTAGGAGTGTGGCGGGTGTACTACAACCGCTTCGTCTTTCTGTTGGTATTCATCAATAAAACGCCCTCTCACCACTCTTCTTTGGTCTTTTTATGGACACTGTCCCACGGGACATCCAACGTCCAGTGCCCCATACACCGCTTTATGCAGATAATGTTTTCCTAGCATCTGATAGCAAAAATGATCTCGAGCAACTTGGCTAAAAATGGTATGATCGCCTCATGCAACACGGTCTCAGATTGAATCTAAATAAAATTGAATTTTTGACAACCGATCCCTATGAAACAGATACAATCACTGTCAGCGGCAGTGACCTGCCCAGAACTAACTGATTTAAACACCTCGGATCAACGCCATCAACCAATAGATAACTACGCTAAGAAATTGCTTCTCGCAATAGTCTGAACATCGAAGTCGATGGTAAACGACCAAAAAACAAGCCGAAACAATGTTGCCTTGATACGTTGGATGGTGATTTAAAAGGCTCGAGGTTGCACCCAGATCAGGAATTCGATAGAGCTAAATGGCAAAACCGATCACGACAAGCCGACTCCGCTTGTGAACGGGGTAAAGGCCGAAGAAAAAGAAGAAGAACATATAAATAAACTTTCTTCCAACAAAAAATAAATAAAATATAATATTATTCATTAATAATAAAACGAATTTATAATCAAACTTTTCACTGTTGGAACGACTTGTGATCGTTTTCGAGCAAAATAGCGAAGCTAATCAAGATCAGCCGACCCAGCATCTAGAAGGTCCAAAGATTGAAAAAGGAAAAGGGGACTATTCGGGTGCTATACAGCAGCTCTTAACACTAGGTCATCAAGTTTCTTGCAGAGCGCAGATATCAATGATCCTCTTGAGAAGAGCTCTGGCAAGATCGATCGGCTTACCATTGAGGGTACCGAAAAATGGAATATATACACGGATTTATGCAGTTCGGACTAATTTGCGTACGGTTTGATGCCGTCCATGAGTCAAGAACCCTTCCTTATTTCTCGGCAGGAACCGGGCCCACAAGAAAAGCCAGGTAGGATTTATGATAGTGGAATCAATGCAACTGTTTTTATCTCCTTCCCTGATCTCAGCATTTTATTTTTATTTTATTGAATACACTGCTTCATAATCTCCTCCTAAATTGAAAGCCCATCTGTTAATTGTCTATATAGACTGAGATTCAGTTTACTGGGCAACATCCTTTTGAATCCTGAATAAGCAAATAATACACATTCGAGTTGAAAAAGCTAACTGTAGTGACTACATTTCACTGCAAACAGAAGACGCCCTTAAATCATATTTATCAACCACCAAAACAGATAGTCAACCTGCTATCTAGTCAAAATCGAATCTAATAATGCTCACATATTTTGCTATTGATGATTTTGAAAACTTGTACATAAATTCCAGCCCGTCTAAATTGAGTCAATTCTGGCAGCCCTACGTGGCAGTTGTCCCTTACTATCTGCTTATCAGTCGCGCCAAAACAATCCATTTACCTTAGAAATTCATTTATGTCTCAGATATCGCTGCCATTAGGGTTCCATCACATCTCGTTTCATTTAATCGAGCCGCCCTCACCTTCCCTCGTGTCTGTTTGGAGCGCGCTCGCCCATCTTACGTCGTTGAACCCCAACGAACAGCCCCAAAATACATTGACGATGACGACCTTGGGGGCGCCTGATACGAGTCGCAGCAGAAAAAAGGACTCTTAGAAACTTAGCCGCATGCCACAAGCAAACTTTGCGTATTAGCGGAACATGCGGATGTATTCGGTGCTTTCGAGGTTTTTGTGTTTCGGCTATACATGGGGCGGTTAGGAAAAGTTTTGGTGACATTACCCAGCAGTTGCTGTTATCACTGTTGTTGCCGTCCCTCAAGTTCCTCAAGAGTCACCGCCAGGCTCCTGGACTACTTTTTATTAAATATTAACAACGATTACGGTTATTAATTGTTGAGTTGTTAACCCTTGAGTGAAGAAAGGTGGAAGAAGTTTGTAAAAGAAGTTTTGGGGTAAATTTCAAGGGGCGGCAGGCGCATTTGGCGCCTTGACTTACTCACCAATTAATAGCTTGTTTGCTTAAGTTTTGGCACATGCATGAACGTGGAATGCATATACGAATGTTTGGGACACGTTTCAAGGGTGAAACGGCATTATATATATATGCGTAGAGCTTTGGAACAATTTAATTTTTTATATTTTGAGTTGAGGAAAAGTTTTATAAACTAAGTGCAAGGAAGTGTGCATTCGAGGTGGCACGCCGGACTTGTGCGAACTGAAACTACTTTTCCCAACACACTCCGACGCAGCTTCTTTTCGCTCCTTACCACTTTCTAGTGTTCTTTATGTAGTCTATTCTGTAGTATTTTTCCTTTCATGGCGAGTCCCATTGAAGTTAAACATCATATTTGTGTCACGACGGATGACTCCGCGCCATACCCCAGTGAACTGGTAAACAAGAAGTGAAAATGATTCGAAATACGTAAGCACCTTCCAAGCAAAAGGCCAAAGTTCCTACTCTGCTGGTTACTAATTAGAAATGCCATTTACTGCTTGTTGTTTCTGCTCGTTATTTTCTGCTTAGTGTACTCTGAGAGAGTGAAAATTGTTGGTACAATTTCCAGCTGCATCAAGTGTGGGCGAGATTAAATTCAATTCATAAACTTTTCTCGTCCCAGAGTAATTGCACCCCCTGGCTAAGACAAATTCATTTTGCGAGCTGGGCAGTGCGGCTAATCTCGACCATCGAAGCTTTTGATAAGAGGATTTGAAATTGTTCGCTACAGGACATGCAAACAAGACGCCTGGAGTTCTAAAAATATATTTTGTCACTGCATTAGATAGTCTAGAGTGGATTTGTGAAAGCCGCATAGGATGCACCAATTATGGTTTTTGCTATTATATGAGGCATAACTGATAAGGGTAAGTTGTTCACATCAGCTTTTTTCTAGTGTATTACAGCTCTTGGCATAATACAGGTTCAGGTTTAATTGATTTCGAAGTATTTATATTTGCTGTCAAACCAAGACGAAGAGAACCTGCTTGAGCATTAATAACTAAATCGCCATCACTGTCTCTCCGAAGCTATGAGTTGGGTCATCTGGACACTCTGGACAAACACAATCTCGAATGAAGAAACTAACCTGGTGTATGGGGTGGGTTGATGTGGATGTGTTGAACAGAATGAACAAGTGAAAGTGGAAGTTGATAGGTCACACATCAAGAAAATGCCAGGATTCAAATTCGAGCTATACTACATAATGGAGTCCCCTTCCCCAGTTAAGCAACGAAGTATTGCTTGAGAACTACAAGGACCTGGATAACCTAGAAGAATTGTAGTGAAACTCTGGGAGGGGATAATAGATTGTTCGAAAACCGACAATCATGACACTTAGGCTTGGTCTGTACGGGAGCTAAAATTTGAGATTTCACAACAACCATACTTAAAACTAGGGCAAGGACTGAAATAGAACAAGTTACGTTTTTAACTTTTATAACTTCTCTTGGTCATAAACTAGGCCCGCCAGAGTTGAACGGTTTTTAAGCCTTAATCAGTATCTGTCAACCAATCACTCTTTCCGGCAATCCTTGGATCATTTTTCATTTTAAGCCAATTTTAGTAATGATTTACTACCAGCATGAATAGCAAGAGCGTACTGTTGAAAATGTTTCTCGTGAAACTTCTCGACAATAGCCCCATACATACCGTAAATGTGCTCACTTTGGAAGTGTTCGCAAGATAGCGTTTCTTATATTTATCGTTCGCCCACTACGTAGGAGACGTAAGCTGCAGGACACTATTTCATCCATTACGCTGTGATGAACTATCATCATTATCATGACTATCAGCGGAATCGGCACCCGGTCCAAATCCGCCCTAGTAAGATAACCAGACATTCGGGTTTTCGGCATCCCAAAGCTTACATAAAAATAGAAATGATAACGGACTCTTCATCGACTTTAAAGCCGCCTATGATAGCATAGCCAGGGTAAAACTGTACATGGCCATGAGAGAATTCGGTATCCCGACGAAATTGATAAGACTAGGCTGAAACTGACCACTGTGTGAGGCCAGATAAAAGCAGCAGGACCAATCTCCAGACCATGCTCTCTGTCGATCATGCCCCTGAAGTGTACTTTATTGAGTTTAAGGATTATTTTAGCTATTTACTTATTTTTCTTGGGAATGGTTTGCGAGAGTCGTTGCTGCGCAACCTGGCAATAATTGAGGTTGATTCGTCAATTGCTTTAAGGGTTTTCTCGTATTCCGGGTAACTGGTGCTGCTTTCCACACCTAATGACGCTAAACATAAACATAAGCAACTCGGGTCAGCTCTGGCCTTCCGTTCAGCATCTCCTCCAGCCTACTCTTACTCTCCCTGCTGAGAATCGTGTGAGTGTTACCTCCACTGGTAAACTGATGATGGCGGTTTGTCTTCCATATTGAGCTTTCCTTAGTGTATTTACCACTGACTCTTGCAGTCTGATAAGCGTTTTCAAGTCTCCGTGACCCTCCACTTTCATGGTGATCTCATCTATATCCTTGACAACTATGGAGATTTCTGCCCGGCTAACCCTTACCACGGCTTCCTGTCCTTTCCAATTTGGCTCAAGAATTTTTCTCAGGCTGCATCCTTATATTTTCTATGCTGCAAAATAAGGCGTCCTTTCTGGGAATGTCTAATATGGCTAACATTGTCCCCCAAATTAGTGAATTCGGAGTTTGTCTTTATTCTCCTAAGAATATCACCATCCTGGGCGCCATCAAACACCAACCTGATGCTTGTTGTCATGGCCCTTATAGTCTTGTTAATATTCCGTCGTCCCTTTATAAATTCGTACAACTTTATGCTCTTGTTACCTAAAGTGCTCCTGATTGGCCACTGCATCTTACACTACTGGTAGAAGGGAAGATGTTTGGGGTCAAAATCTCTGTTTTTGCACATCCTCCCATTATATACTCTCTACCGGTTGGGGATCATGGAAGAATCAAGCTTTTTCTTAACAGGTTTGTCGATGGACCCAACTCTAGTCCCCCTCATGCGCTCGTAACATTAGATGCCGCAGTAGATAAGATTCCCACTGCTACCCGCTCCCAAAACCCACCATAATATCTTTTCTGCTCATTCATGTTTGGTTTTAATTTTGGATATTCTTCATTGGTGTCGCCTGATTATGTTTCAGATTAAGGTTGGATGCCTCTTCGCAGCGATCACTGAAAACCGTCTTCGGACGGGTCAAGAGTGTATCGGGCCGGGCTGGCGATAGGCTCTGACGAGAACCTGTTTGCCCGGTGATCATGCGTTAGGAGCAAGGGGATCAGGCGAGTGGATGAATCGAAACAACAGCCCGGGGATCATCCACCTGCACTGGATGGCCCCAAGGCAAAGTGTATGCCTAGTCTACCTTGGGCTTCTTCAGTTTCAAGTAAAGCCATTATCCTGGTGGCTGCCATAGTACTCCCAACTCGAAACCGTCGATGACGAGGATCTCCTCAACAAGGGCGAAAGTAATGTCGGCCACCGGAGTCCAATAAAGTCTTGGTCAAGAGCCAAGGGTAGTGGGCCGTACATATTCTAAGCATGATTGTGAAGATTAAAGAGGCAGGTACTACCGACGAAAGGGACATCGCTAAATACCAGACAAAAAATACAAGAAAAGACGCCTGGGAGGCCAGCAAAGGACAAAGCCCACCACCTTAAAGCACAATCGACTTAAAGATGCGGTCGAAAAGCAACTCAAGCGAAGCAGAGTATGCAAGGACTCGGACGCCAAAAACTTCTGCAAAACTTTTCAGTGACATGGCCAGGGGTCAACTATTTGTGCCGTTGGTGGGTTGTGACTCACGCTAGTGTAAACTGGTGCTGCCGGTGTGGACGATTGCCGAAGCCAGGGTTTCGGAGGTGGTCATCTAGCAGGGAGACTGCTTTGATTCCTCCCATGGTTAGTGGGTTAAATGCCATAGTATGCAAGAACTAATTCTCGAGGTCTGGGAGGACGTATAGCTCAAGGTCTTCTCATAAAACCAGATTCACGGGAGATTGATTGCTCATATCTAGTAGCCAAAGATCCACATGGGAAAGGACTAGCTCGTCCAATTCTTGCCCCTCGCAAACCGCAGGATCCGCCCCGAGTGGGTGGCTATCAAAGAACAAGAACCCTAGGCGAACAGCCAACCTTTTCTGCTCCGCATAAATGGAGAGTACCTGAAATTAGTGGAAGGGGCAGTTAAGTCCTTGGGGTTTTAAAGTAGGTACCTGTCGTGGAGACTTAATTCTACGGTCTTCTTAAGACACGGATTGATTTTGGGACCACAATCAGAGCCCCGCTGTGACAAGCAACAACGGTACCAGTCTATACAAGTACATGGCTTAACATTTATACAGGTGGATGCAAGACCTACCTAAATCTCTACCGAACTAAGGAGTACGGCACCCGTGTTGAAACGCAACACCACGCCGAGGCCGGAAGGTCTCTTCTCGCTTGAACATCACCAAAAGCCCCATGAAGCTCCCAATAGGAGGCCAACCGCAAACAACCGAGCTGTACTCATATACGACAGGAATTCTCCCGAAGTATAAGAGTCCAGAGGCTACCCCGGTTCCCGTGGTACCAGTATACTCCTGGTAAAGTTTCGTGACCGAAGCCGCTTCAGATGAGTTCCCGTGCAGACTCGGGTCTGATCGCCCTAATTAGGCCTTGGAGCATTCGCCTACTGCATCTCGGCCGGCAAGCCAATGCGATACAGCGGTTCCCGGTACCACCACGTGGAGGTTCTCCTCGGCCACTTGGTTTTGGTTCAGCCGACAGGGTTGCCGCCCCGTCTTCCTCCCCGCCACCTCAGAGCACCAGTGGAAGAGGCAGATTACAAAGTGCGATTTGAAGTCAGGAACCGAAAGGTGAAAGTGTTTCGCGAAAACTGATGACGACCTGGATTCAGTTGACACCGCCAACGAGCTGTTGAATGAGATGAAGATCGGCGATTCGATTACAGGCAGATCATGTTGAGAATAGTTCAGATTAATCTGTAGCACTCGAAGTGCTGCTGCTCGATATGGCATTAATAAAGGAGCCCTCGATCGGAGAAGGCCGAACCGCCAAAGTGCTCCGAAGCAAATATTAATTTAATCCACAGTAAAAGAGGAGCCAAGAAAGGCCGCCACATTTCTCTGTTTCATGACCGTAGTGAAACTAGAGCAGGCAGCAGCAGACGACGTATATATTGATGTGAGCAACTAGTTGATAGGCTTCAACGCCAATGAAAGCAACACTATTTGGATCAGCTCAGAAATCAACGAAAGAGGTGTTTTTCTTTTTGAATTTATTATTAGCACAAAGCTATCTGCGTAACGTGGACAATACATGAGCCTTCCATTTCATTAGTTCGGAGAACTGTAACAATTGAGATGAGGCCTTTGATATCACCCTACCGACAGATAATGGTATTTTTAGGGTAGAGAACTGGAGAATGTCTGACCAGGGATCCTCCTCAGATCACAGTTGAATACTTCAGTCTAGATCTCTGTACGGGATCCTCAACTCTTTTAGGGACCCGAGGAGGATCGAAGGAAGGAAGTTTGGTCAAGTTATCAAAACAATCTCTCCAGTGTGCAAATTGTTAAGATTGACAGGACAGAGAAATTGCAGTATAAGGGCGGGACACTGGAAAAGGCAGGCCGCCTTCAAAGTTTCGTGCCCAGCTAAATACAGTAAGAACATACTGCCACCGTGGCGGAATGGAGAACTGTTCAGCTTCAGGAAGCTGAGGAGGTCTCCAGCCTCTACCATAGACACAAATAATGCCTGCTGTACAAGCACGGCCTGGTGAAGTACAAGTCGCTCGTCAAGACCGCCAAGAGTGAGTTCTGGTTTGATTATTGTCAGAACATTGAACGCTCCAGCAAATCCGCGATACTCAGCAAGATTCTGTCCAAAGGAACATAGGAGTCCACCCTTTCCGAAAAAGTTGGAAGACTCCTGAACGGAATTCTCTCGTAAAACCTGAAAGCTGCTGATTCAGACGTACTTCTCGCCAACGAGGAGGGTTTGCAGCCACCCAAATCATGCGAGATTATCAAACCGAGAATTATCGACGGCTCTATACACAGCTTCTCCACATATAAATCTCTGGACCCAGATGGCATAATGGGAGGTAGCCACTGGTCAAGTGCTGTGAGCAGCATCTCTCCAGTACTATTGTTGATAATAATGCACGAAATTGTACGTATATATATATGGCGGCCCGGTCTGATTATGCTTCAGGTTAAAGTTGCATAATTCGGCAAGTCCTCACACGACCTCCGCGTGGTGGCCGCTGGAAACCGTCTTCGGACGGGCCAAGAGTGTGTAGGGCCGGGCTGGGTGTAGGCTCATCCAACTGACGAGGATCTGCTTGTTTGCTGGTCATGTGTTAGGGGCAAGTAGATCTGGCGGGGGGATGGACTGAAGCAACAGCCCGGGGATCGTCCTCCCTGCACCGGAGAAGGTGCTAATAGGACCCCAAGCCAAGGTGGAACAGCATATGCCGAGGGCTGCATGGCCAATGGGGAGCTTGGTCTTTAATATGCGAACTCTGAATACTTTGGGCACCTTCAGTTTCAAATAAGACCCTTACCCTGGTGGCCAAGCCAGCCAGGGTGGACATTCTTCCCGGACTACTCGTGGGACCAAGACATGGACTCAATTAACAAAAAAAACTAAAACGACGATAGAAGAGGAGGCGATGATGCCAGGCGCATCATCGGAGGACGAGCTGCTGGCCTCCAGCCAGGAGACAGTGGCCGTCGAGACCAGTACACTCGGTGCCAGCCGTAGCACCATTGTGCTGAAACCAACCGCAGGGACCTCCCGGAGCGAGGCGTTAGATGGACTAGTGGCTTCCAGCCAGGAACCCACTGCCGTCAAGCTGGGTGTAGCGAGTACCAGACATAGTACTCCTGACCCGAAGCCCTCAGCGTCGGGGGATCCCTCGAAAGCGAAAACCGACAAGAATGTCGGTCCCCGGAAACCGGCTAAGAAGCGAAGGTCCACGGGTGTCCTGCTCAAGAGCCAGTACCAGAAGGCCATGCATGCTCTCGGCAAGATTGCCAAGAATAAGGAGGCTAGTACTGTCGACGAGCGGGATGAAAAAGACCTCGCTAAATACCAGGCGATTGTTGATGAATACAACAGCAAACGCCGGGCTGACGAGCAGAAGGCGAAGCCCATCGCTCTAAAACGCAATCGATCTCAAGACGAGGTCGAACAAGATAAGAAGCGGAGCAGAGTGGGCAAGAGCGCAGACGCCAAGCAACATACGAAGGAAATTGTACAGCAACCGTCAGCCGGCGGGTCACGTACTGCGAAGCCCTTCAGCGACGTGGCCAGGAGTCACTTACGTGTGGCGCTGGCGGATGGCAATTCTGCTAGCGGCAAAACTAACGCTGGAGGTGTGGACCAGTGTTGAGGCTAGGCTGTCGGGCATGGTCTATGAACATCTCGTGGAGACCGGAGGCAAACACCCGGGACTCACTCCCCACTTTGATTCATCACAGGTGGTCCATAGGTTCCACGTAATAGCTTGCATGGACCAGTTCTCTAAGGACTTTCTCGGTTCGTGTGTCCCTAAGATCAACGACGCCTGGGGGGGGCGTTAAGCTCAAGATTATCCCTTTCGACGAGATTCCCAGCAGGCCGGTCCTCGCACCTGGTTGCCGAAGATCCGCATGGAGAAGGACAAGCTCGTCCATTTCGTGCGCCTTCACAACCCCGGGATTCCCATGGACGACTGGGTTGTTATAAAGGAGGAGGAACCTCAGATAAACAGCCAGCCCGTACTACTCCGCATAAACGAGGAGTGCCTGGAGGCACTGAAAAAGGCTGATTATAAAGTGTGGTTCGGAGTCGGGAATGCCAAAGTAAAAGTGTTCCGCTCTGCAAAACCGGACGACGACCTTGACCCAATCGACGCCGCCAACGAGCTGTTCGAGGAGATGACGATCGACGGTCCGACGGGGGCTGACAAATCCCCCACGCAAGCAGATCATGCTGAGGGTAACGCAGATAAATCTGCAGCATTCGAAGTGCGCCTCGGCTAATCTGCTCGTCTTCCTCTTAGAGGAAGACGTCGACATCGCATTAATACAGGAGCCCTGGGTCGGAAGCGACCGAACCATGAAAGGGCTCCAAAGCAAATATTTTAATTTATTCCACAGCACAGGAGACGCTGATCAGGCTAAACCTAGAGTGTGTATTCTTGCGAGGAAGAGTCTGCACGCTTTCCTGTGCCCGGACGTGAGTTCCAGTGACCTCGTTGTGGTCAAGCTGGAGCAGGTGGGGGCAGAGAACGTGTATATTTCCTCGGCGTACACGGCTCACGACCGATCAGCTCCGCCAGAAGAACTACAACATCTGACGAACACCATAACAGCAAAGAAAGCCAACCTGCTGATAGGCTGCGACGCAAATGCAAGGCATACGCTTTGGGGCAGCTCCGAAATCAACGAAAGAGGTGAGTCATTCTTTGATTTTATTATTACTTCAAATCTATCGGTGTGTAACAGGGGCAGTACACCAACCTTTCATTTCCCCTGCTTGGAGAACTGTGACAGTTGGGAGGAGGTCCTTGATATCACCCTAATAACCGACAACGGGATTCTTGGGGTGGAGGACTAGAGAGTGTCTGACCAGAAAACCTTCTCTGACCACAGTTGGATACTCTTCAGTCTAGATCTCGCCGCAGAGGTCTCCAAGCCCTTTAGAGACCCCAGGAGAATCGACTGGAGAAAGTTTGACCAGGTAATTAAGAACGAACTCTCCGGTGCGCAAATTGGTAGGATTGGCATGACAGACGAACTGGAGTCAAAGGTCGGGGCTCTGGAGAAGGCATTTGATACCGCCTTCAAAGTCTCGTGCCCTGCTAAGTACAGCAAAAAGACCCTGCCACCGTGGTGGAACGAAGATCTCTCTAGTCTCAGGAAGCTGACCAGAGAAATCTTCAACATCTGCTACAGGCAAAAATACTGGCAGCCATACAAGGACTGCCTAAAGAAGTACAAGTCGGCCATCAGGACCGCCAAGAGGCGGTCTTGGCTAGACTATTGTCAGAACATTGAAAGCACTAGTGAATCCGCGAGGTTCAGTAAGACTCTGTCCAAGGAACATAAGAGTCCATCCTTCCTTAAAAAGTCGGAGGGCTCCTGGACGGAATCTTCTAGCGAAACCTTGGAGCTGCTGGTGCAAACGCACTTTCCCTCCAGCAAAGAGGACTGTGAGTCAGAACCTCGCTTGGAGGGTTTGCGGCAACCCCAGCTGTGCGAGACTATCGAATCGGTAATTACCGGGGATAGGATCGGCTGGGCTATAAACAGCTTCTCCGCATACAAATCTCCAGGCCCAGATGGCATAATGCCATTCATGCTACAGAAGCAGCAGGGTTGTGCTGTGGCTTGAGGAGATTTACCGGAGCTGCATCACTCTAGGATACGTACCGCAGTCCTGGAGGCGCGCATGGGTGGTTTTCATACCGAAAGCGGGCAGGCGCGGCCATGAGTCCGCGAAGGACTTTCGGCCAATCAGCCTGACCTCTTTCGTGCTGAAGACCCTAGAACGCGTCCTGGACATTCACTTAAGGACGATTATGGAGAGAACGCCTTTCTCTAAGTCCCAGCATGCCTACCTCAAAGGAAAATCCACAGAAACCGCCCTCCACGAGGTAATTGGCACGGTTGAGCGGTCGCTACAGTACAAGCAGTATACCCTTGTTGCCTTCTTGGATATAGAAGGCGCTTTCAACAACGTCAGTACCAACGCCATCAAGGAAGCCTTGACCGGTATTGGATTGGAGGGGTATCTCACGCATTGGATTATATCCATGCTGAGTACCAGGATAATCCAGTCTGATCTTGGAGGCAACCACTTGACCAGAGCTGTGAACAGAGACACGCCCCAGGGTGGTGCTATCTCACCGGTGCTCTGGTTAATAGTAATGGACAAAATTTTACGTACATTGGACAGCAGCGGTGTGAAGGTGGTGGCGTACGCCGACGACTTGGTGATATTAGTATCAGGGATGTTTCTGTCCATTATGAGCGACATCATGGAAGGAGCGTTGCGAAAGGTGTGCCTGTGGGCCGCAAGATTCGGACTCAGCATAAACCCAACCAAAACGCAACTGATGCTATTCACCACCAAGACAAGGATACCTGAATTCCATCTACCACGGCTGAATGAACAAAGATTGGTTCTTTCCTCTAATGTAAAGTATCTGGGTATAATCCTGGATCCTAAGCTAAATTGGAGGTTGAACATAGAACTGAGGGTTAAGAAGGCCTGTATAGCCTTCTATGCCTGTAAGAGTTGCAAAGAAATGGGGCCTCCAGCCGAGGATGATTCTCCGGATGTGCACCGCTGTAGTGCGTCCGATCCTGACGTACGGCTCTATTGTATGGAGGCAGGCTTTGAAGAAAAAATGCAATAGAACGAAGTTTAATAGGATTCAAAGAACCGCGTGTGCAGGTGCTACGGAGGCTCTGGAGTCCTGCCCGGCAGATGCTCTCAATGTACTCCTGCATCTCCTCCCCCTTGACCTCCACATCAAATATGTTGCAGCGTGCAGTGCCGTCAGACTACGTGAGTCCGGATGCTGGGCAGCGAAGTCCTACGGCCACAGCAATCTATGTCACACGCAAGCAGAACTTCATGAGAAACTTTGCTGTGGACCTTCCAACCAGGGCAAAGTGGAAGACTGGCGGCGTGTTGCAAGACTATGACACGGTATTCTTTACGGACGGATCACAGATGGCCTATGGAGTCAGCGCGGGGGTTTTCTCGAATACACACGGTATATCCAAGTCGTATGGTCTCCCAGGTTTCACCAGTGTATTCCAGGCGGAAGTACCGGCGATATTGGAAGTCTGTCGATGGCTGGAGCGTGATTCGAGCCCCAAGCGTAACATAGCCATTCTGACCGACAGCCAAGCGGCCATCCAGGCCTTGTACTCAACGACGACATCTTCCCGGTTGATGGGGCAGTGCAGAGACGGGCTCAACCATCTGGGCGGCACGCTCAAGATCACTCTCCCCTGGGTTCCCGGGCATAGGAACATAGAGGGAAGCGAGCGGGCTGACGGATTGGCCAGGCAAGGCTCTGCTCTTGGCAGTCCCTCGGGGAATACAGTCGGTGTTCCGCTGGCGGCTGTCGGGGGCCGAGTCTACTCGCACTACCTAGCAGCCGCGGGCCTGAGATGGCAAAGGCTTACAAGCTGTGCCAAATCAAGGAGAATTTGGCCCGCTTATTACATAGCCCGATCACGAGAGCTCCTGTGCCAGACGCGTGCAAATACATTCAAGATTACGGCGGTCTGCACGGGGCACTGGCCTATAGGGGACCATGCCGCTAGGCTCGGCTTACCCTACAACTCGCATTGCCGAAGCTGCGGAGAAAGAAGGGAATCCCTCCTGCACTTTCTCTGCGATTGCCCAGCTCTGGCTCGAGTCAGGCTGCGGACACTGGGTAATCCATTCTTTGGAGACCTCAGTGAGATTTCTAGCTGCAGGGTGGGAGGGCTGCTTTCCTTCGTGAATGCTGCGGGCTGGCTCTGAAGATCCGAGGAGGCTGCACTCTGCTTCCCTGTTCCTATAACAACAGTCACGGTCTTAGGAGTTTGTGGCATCAAAACGGCGCACCAAAGCGCTAATTGGGCTCCTCGGAGCGGCCACTGATACCTACCTACCTACCTCCACGTATATTGCACAGAAGTTAGTGGGGTATGCTGACAACTTTATAAATTCCCTTATGAATGAAATCAAGATGCGGGCTCGGCATAACTCCAACCAAAATCGAGCTGATGCAATTGCCACCTTCCGCGACTAAATGAACAAAGATTGGTTCTTCTCCCAAAGTGAAGTATCTGGTTGTAATCCTGAATGCTAAGTTAAATTGGAGATTGAACACGGAACCGAGTGAATATCTGTATAGCCCTCTACGCGTGCAAGAGGACATTTGTAAGGGAATGAGGTCTTCGGCCGAGGATGGTTCTCTGAAAGTACACTCCTTGCTAAGTCTCAACGACCTGGTCGAATGAAATCTTGTCGATGGCTCTAGTGCGATGAGTAAATTTTTATGAACTGCATAGTCTTGGGTGAACTTCCACTGATTTAAATCACTGTGACACATTTTCCGCGCTAATAGACACGGGCTCTCCCTTTACTATTTTACTATTCACCTTTGCAAAGTGAAAACCGATCCCTTGTATACACCGTGGACAAGGATTGCATTAATTATGGAATACATCCTTCAGCCCCAGTGAAATTCCAATTAGCGCCAAGCATAACAATTAGATGGGAAGTACGAAGCTTTAAAAATAGGAAATATGGCTGACACCTGTTGGACAAGAATCTCAGCACGAAATCAAAGTGACTTCTAGTAACCAACGGCTTTATAAATAATCAACTAAGCACAATAAGTAGCGGCAATGGTGACGAAAAAATGATGTGAAATGTTAATTGCAACTGTCAACCAAACCAATTTTGCAGGAGACAGTACCAACAGTGAAAGATTTCATCCTGATTTCGGAAAAATCACTAGAAATCCAGAGGAAACTAAAGAAAAATATTTCATTAAACATAATGAACGCGAATTTACTATATTGAAACGGGAATGACGGATTTGATATATCATACAATATACTCGGAAGCTGTCATGCACAAACAGTTGCCAAGATTCAGGGAAGCGAAATTTGATAACCTCCACGTATCTAATATAAAAAGGAAAGCCAAGTGTGTTGAAACTAATGACAGTAATAACGAGGAAAGGGACATTATTGGAAGTCCGAAAATCCATTATTGGGGATGTGATGAATAGTGTTCTGCAGAACGCGGGGTTTTATCAGGAAAGATATAAGGGAAATGGCTGAACGATTACATTACCAACTTTCACATGAACTTCTTGAGGGCCACAGCTAAGACAAAAAAGATTCTTAAAATATTGAGAAAACATTCATGTCCCGATCCTGGTATCGTAAGACATGGTCACAAAGCCGTTCTAAAGGGAACAAGGAAAACCACTAGATGTTAGCATATGATATTATAGTAATTTTATTTTAGAATCGAGAGATTGTTAAGTTCACTTTCTTTCGATTGCAGATCCGACCGATCGCAAAGAAAGTGTCCCCCAACAACACTTTTCTCGGACATGTGATGAGAAGCACGGTCTTCGCGACCGCAACGATAATGATGGAAGGGTTGTAGGTTTTTACTGTTTACACCGCCTCGTCATTGGTCGCTTGCATATTGCGTCCGCAAGTTCTCTCAATGTTAGAGAGTCACGATCCGCCAAGCTTAACGTCGACTATTCGCTCGGCATTTGGAGAATTATCTTGTTGATCAGATGGCAATTATCCTGAGTAACCCGCCTGAAAATATCGCTGGGTCGCCCTCAAAAATGCTCCTTTCTCAGATACTATGCAAGTCGTCGGCAACTTCCCAAAAGGGCGTCACAAAATCTAGCTGACTGAAGGGATTGAAGACTATATTGGCCGCTACGTGATGACGAGCGTCACACGCTCAACCCCCAACACCATCCGAAATCCCGAGAATTTCAATGTAGTGTAAGCCGTGAGAAAAGGGAAGTTGTTATTGCACTGGTCAGGGAGGCGGAAATTACCGCATATCGGAATGATTTCAGAAGTGTATCTACATCATCAGTGAAACCCATGGTGTTTTACGTGGGCACCTGTCGTGAGATTTAATCCCACGGTCCTCTTCAGACACGGATTGATTTTGTGACCACAATCAGAGCCGCACTGAGACAAGCAACAACGGTACCAGTCTGTACCAAGTGCATGGCTTAGCATTCATACTGGTGGATGCAAGAATTACCTACATCTCTACCGAACTATGGAGTACGGCACCCGTGTTGATACGCAACACCACGTCGAGGCCCGAAGGTCTCTTCTCGCTTGAGAATAACCACAACCACCATGAAACTAACACTAGGGGGGCCAACCGCAAATAACCGAGCTGTCCTCACATACAACAGGAGTTCACTCGAAGTATGTGAGTCCAGGGGCTTTCCCGCTTCCCATGGTACCAGTATACCCCTGGTAAGGTTTCGCGACCAATTTGCCACTTCAGATGAGTCCCCATGTAGACTCGGGTCTGATCGCCCTGATTAGGCCTTTGGAGCATTCGCCTACTGCATCACGGCCGGCAAACCAAAGTGATTACAGCGTCTCCCGGTGCCACCACTATGGAGGTTCTCCTCGGCCACTTGGTTTTGGTTTGGCCGATAGGGTTGCCGCCCCATCTTTCTAGCCGCCACCTCTGAGCACCTATCTACATCACCAAAGAACTTGCATCCACCATGACTACCAACTGGAGGGGTGTGGTTCTTAACCGATCTTACTCCTTTTCTGGAGTAACGCCGTAACGCGCCTGCAGAGTATTATCGTAGTACACTGGCCAGATACTATTTCAAACAAAGAACTTGATCAGCGCACAGGTCTGCACTCATGGGCCTTGTGATCGGAAAGCAGAAGTGGTAGTCGGTGGGTCATAGGTCATAGGTCTCAAGGCGAAACGTAGATTGGTAATCACGATGAAGCATAAAAACTAGGAAACGTCTGCTGCAGCAACACCAACAGCTCTACTACCAAACCCTCTTTCTTAACGAAAAGCAACAAACAGAGACGGATGAAGGCAAATTTCTCATGCCTAAAAACGGGACCAATTGTTCCAACTGGTCCTCCAGGTTGGAGGTTGGATAGTGCGACAACCCTACAAGGAAAGCAACCTACTAGGAGCCTCGAACTGGATTGACTCCATAATGACGAAAACGACAATGACGGTTTCCTGAAGAAAAGTCACTACAACATATATTATAGTGGCCATCCAGTAAACCATGCGCTCGGAGTTGGCTTTGTAAACATAAGCGAGCGGCTATGCACTATGCGCTACCGAGGCAAATTTAGAAATGTAAGCCTCATTAACGTTCATGCCCCTACAAAGGAGACCGCAGAGTTGGAGAAGGATAACTTCTACGAGGAAGTGGAACGAATCCTCAAAGCCTATCCCGGGTTAGATGTCGAAATCATACTTGGGGATTTTATCAGTCAAGTAGGGATGGAGGCCGTATTCAGGCGATATATTGGCTCAAATAATAATAATAATAATCATTGGCCCAACAATCCATATTGGATCAAAGCCTTGAAGTGTGTAATAGCACTTCATTCGAGACCGTAGCAGTACACTACAATAACACTGTAGGAGACATTGTCGGCAGCATTGCGTTCGTCCGAGATTTTTACCCCAATTTGACTCAGGTACTCATTCACAGCTGAGTCGACTGGTATCCGACGTCAAATCGCGATACAAATCTCACTGCCACCAGTGGGAATTGAACCGCGACCTTCCGCATGACAGGCCTGTGCTCTAATCGCTCAGCTATACGGACACACGGCTACCATAGCTTACACAAAAACACAAACGATAACGGGCTACAGATTATGCAATTAGCAGTGTCACTCGAAATTGACCACGTGTTAATCGAGCGCCGCCACTGCTAAACCTTAATGAATGTCAGAACATATAGGGAGCCAATATAGACTTGGATCACTATCTCGTAGGAATGGTGCTCTGGGCTTGAATAATAACACCACCCAGAATCCCCTCTGGCAATCAAGTGAAAATTAACACTGAAACCATTCACAACACAGCTCTCCGCAACACCTATAAGGGCAAAATCGATCCCGCAATAACCGCAGTCATCAAAGACCCTGAAGATGAAGCATCAACATCAACACAACATAAATACGGCCACAAACAGTCTTGGCCCTAGTCGCATAGGAGCGGAAGTATGCTGCATACCGAGTAATGTTACATTTTCAAAGGACGCAGGCACGTGCAGAGACTTATCACGAACTCCGGCGAGCGGAGAAGCGACTTTACAGACGAAAGTAGGAAGCCTGGGAGAACCAACAGGTCTATGAATGAGAAAAGTACAGGGAGTAACCGCACCAGGCATGCAATTTTTACCAACAAGTCAGCTGGATGAACTCTTACAAACCTCGATGCTCATCCTGCGAAACAAAGAGGGAAATCTGATTTCCGACAGAATGGGCATATTGGAGAGATGGGTTAAGTATTTTGATGAACTGCTCAACAACCAGAACATCGGCGAGTTGCAAGTCCGCCAGCTGAAGACGATGGGCAAATATTGCCACCACCAAGTATATAAGAAACAGGCCGTGCAATTTATCGACTTAAAAATCATAAGACGTCACAATCCGATGGAATTACAGCCGGATTGGTTAAATATGGAGGCGACCAATTACACCAAGTGGTTCATCAACTTACGCTCAAGGTGTGGGACAATGAACCAATGCCGGATGACTAGCAGCGAGACATTATCTGTCTCATACATAAAAAGGGGGGTATCACACAGTGCAGCAATTATAGAAATATCACGTTGTGAGTACCATCTATAAGATATTCTCCACTATCCTGGTGGACCGGATAGCCCCATACACCGAGAACGGCTCATACCAAAGAGGGTTTACGCAGGTAAATTAGCAACTGATCAAATTTTCTCTGTACGGCAAGCGATGGAAAAACTGTTGGAAAATGGACATCAGTTGCACCATCTCTTCATCGACTTTAAAGCCGCCTATGATAGCATAGCCAGAGTAATACAATATGCGGCCATGAGAGAATTCAGTATTCCGACTAGGCTGGCCTTACCAATGTGCGAGGGAAGATAAGAGCAGCAGGATCACTTTTGAGACCCTTCAACATCATCAACGGTTTAAAACAAGGAAATGCCCTATCAAGCGTTCTCTTTAATCTGGCCCTGGAAAAAAGTGGCATGGGGATGCACGATTCCGTAGCCTACATAACGACGAAATCTATGAGCGATACCATGACCGTGAAGTTGTGGATAAAATCCGGTTCAATAGGTTGCGGTGGGGGGGCTAGTTAATCCGTATGGATAGTAGAAAAAGAAGAGGAGGCAGGCCCTGCCTGAGATGGGACAATGGAGTAGACCAGGAGATTTTAGGGATATCGAATTAGTGGACCTCGGCGCAAAGCCGGGATGTCTGGAGTTCCTTATTAAGGCAGGTCTAGACCGGATACCGCCGCCGCCGCAGGAGAATCCACTGTGTCAAAATGACATGCAGGTAGCCCTTAGGGCACTTGGTGTAGAACAGTACAGGAAGAAAGCGACCGTCACGGAACTCTGATAAGGAATTGAAAAGCATTTCAATGTTTCGGGTACCATGGCATGTAGGTGTGGTTGATGCGCTATACCCTAATGGCAACCATATATGTATGTCTCCTCATCCATTCTATGGTGGATTGGACTGGATTGAGGGAGAATGTTACGCCATTTTCTGGTTCATCGACTTTCCGTTTTCGGCAAAGCGCACACTTTTCAAAAATTAGGTTTTCTCCAGGAACTCTTAAATATTATAACCCACGGGAAAAGGGAGTCAGTTAAAATATTTCATCATAACCCTTTTCAGCCTTGCGAAATTGTATTTTAGTCCTTACACAATGGGACTGACCCCAATGAAAGGATCACCTAAACAAAATAAATCAGAAATCGGAAGGTCAGCGGTTCATGTGTAATTTGTTGATTTTTCGTGTAGGAATTTATATACTGTCGTGCCTCGAAACAACTTGCCCTATCCAGATTAGCTTTCAATACATCGTTTGAGGACATTTTGACGTAGTACAGACTGGGTACTTCCCATCTCCGGTTGCTTGTACGACGCTGACTAAATCAACCATCCGGGCCAAATTATAGGACCATTTAGAATTACATACCCCCATGGCATAGCTGGATTCAATTTGTTATCATTTTCGTGGCCGGGCGTTTTCGTCAAAAGTTTTAACGATTAGTACCCCATTGGGAACTTCGGTGGTCACAACCGACGATATCATACTGTCTCACTAAAACGTCACTTGCGTCAATATGCAAATTTATCATAGGTGAAGGGGACTTAGCTGCTTGAAACAACATATTCCTGGAGTCCTTACCACCTTCTTAACCCACCGACAGTAAGTGAATACCTTTAATTTTTCGCTTTGCTGAAAACAAAACCTTATTGTGTGTCTGGCCGCTAGTCTGTCTGTCACACCAATTTCCTCATAAACGTTTACTATTGAGACGAAATTTAATGGAAAGATAGGAACTGTGACTCTCCTTGCAGGCAGTGAGTAACATTGTTCTGTTAAGTTTGAGGGGGGAGGGCGGGGAATATATGCAAAAGGGGAATGAAAATTTTCTTCACCGAATATTGCCATGTGGGGTACCGAATAAAATGTCTCGATCAGTTTTCTTCGAAACAGACATTAATTCTGACATTGGTGGCAAAGGGAAGGAGGGCGGGGCCCAAATGGGTCAATTATTTGAAGGAACCCTTCTCAGAAAATAGCCAACCGATAAAACTGAAAAGAATCATGGTGGTCCGTGCCCATGGTGTCTAGGCCTCAAATTCTCGCCGCTACAATATCTGCTCTGCTCTGCGAAACTCCCTTCAGTTCATCCTAGATCCGTAAATTTTTGCAGCAAGATGGATTTTAATGGAAAGCAGCATACGGAAAGGCCAATTATTATTAAGAAAATTCCAGTGAAATTACTACTCTCTACGACAGAAAATGTGAATACCACATCAAATTGAATATTGGGTATATTCGAGGTATATTTACTACTATATATAATAAATGGAACCATCCTGTAGCCAGATATTGTTACATAAAAATCGACAAAACCTTTCATACCTGAAGCGCCGAGCTTATGGATTCCGCGTTGCTTGTATCTGTTTTGGGTAAATTTCTTTACATTTGCTTTGCATTCGATTATAATGTTGAATTCCTAGTGTACGGGCTTATGGAGTTAATTATAAACTATAGAGTACTTTCCAGAGTAGATGATCTATGTAAATGGCTTCTGAAAATTGATGCGCAACACACAACTTTTCATACTGAAGCTTGCCAGTTTGCCGACTTATTTCAGATTTTGAAAAGCACGTTTTCGATTTCAAGCATCGGGTCGAATTGATGTGGTGCAAAAAAGACATACAGTCAACTGGTTAAGCTTTCTCACCTCTGAGCCATTGACTGACATTTCACCTTCAAGCTGCATCCCATCCATTATTTTCTGTATTCATTTTGCCTGTTCTTGCCCACCTTTTTGATACGCTGAGGATGTTCTCTTCACTTCATATCCTTACTAGTCTTTCACTCTCAATGAGGACGAGGAATGTGGTCGGCCTTTGCTGATATATCCGTTCTCCCAAATCATCTACTCCTTTTATAGCGTTCGTGAATGCCTGCACCGCGCCAAAATTCAAAGTCTACCCCAATCATAATAACCGCTGCAAGGTTGTCAGTAATTCTTTATTACTCGTTTGTACGCAATATTCTTGAGTATGTTTCAGTATGATAGCACCCTTACCATTATAAGGATTACGCCGTAATTAAATCTGTCCGGTGGAAGTATACTCACTGTTTGATTTTTAAGGCCTTAACTATTCGTGTAACCTCGACCGTCTGAATGATGTGATCTTTTTAATCTACATATGCCACGACCTTATGCACAGCTCTTTACCCTCTCAGTTCATATCCGAGGCTCCGCCAATGCGTTGTGTGTTGCTAAAATCGGCCAAAGGCTGTCTGTCTACTTGCCACACCTCCTTTTCTCAGTAACGGTTTTACCGATTGTCACAAAATTTTGTGGAAAAGTTTGGACTATGATCTGTTCCGCACTGAACTTAAGGTGGGACCTAAAAAAAAGGTGCAAAATATTTTTCTGCCAGATAGAGCTATTTGGGATATTAAATGCAAGGTCCCAATTAGGGAGAAGTTTGGTTACTATAATAGTTGGAAGGGGGAGGAATACAGGGGTACCCAGAAACTATAATACCCAACGAAAAATCGGAAAAGTTATAGTAACCCATGCAGTTTGTATCTATGCCCCGAATTTCTCTCAGTTACAATATCTACTCAAATAAAGTTAATAATAGTTTCACTTTGGTTGAAATCCTATTATTGTTAACAAAGTCGTCCCTTTCGCCTCAAATTATAAAATACCAGCATCATATCAAATTCAATATTGTGCATATTCGAGGCGTATAAACTGCGGGGCATGTATAAATCAAACCATTGTGTACCCAAATATTCTTACATATAAAATCAACACCACTGTTTATACCTAAAGAGCCGATCTTCCAGTTTGCGACTTGTGTCCAACTATGGAGAGAGAAAGATAGGCAGGATTCCCAAAGCCGGGAAGGACATTAGGCTGGGGGCCAAAAGCACTGGATGAACAAATCTTTATAGGAATGTGACTAAATAAACCCAATAAGGCAGGTGACTCAGCGGAAGGAGATGAAGTGACACAGTCGATAGCTAGGAGATGCACATAGTCATACACAGATGAACAGCTCTAGGATTACGTTGTCTCCACGGGTGTCCAATAGGATCGTACTGGGCTCATTGGTATGGAAGATCATGTACAAGCAAAGCATCCGGAAGTTGCTGAGTTATACTCATACGAAATTATCAAGACTATTGAGGACTGGTTAGGGAGCTGGAAATTACGCTCGAGTTAGCGATCATGTCAGTATTGCCAAAAAAATTGGAAGTAATGATAGACGCGAACCTCAATTTTAAGCAACATTTGCAGTATATTTCCATATATTGTACGAAGCATCCACACGCGGATGGCTTTGGTAAGCATGGTGGTCAATGTAGGAGGACCACAGTATACTTGTAGGTCCTTAATTGGCAGAGTGGTATACTCGGTCTTGCTCTATGCGGCCATGATTTCTGGAAAATTTCTCCAGATCTCAAGTAACTCATATAACCTAAGCCCGACGTACCGAAGGACAACCATGACAAGAAATTTCCCCTTTGGGGCCGCCTCAAACGAGACAGCATTCATCATCTCTGGAGTGATGCTGGTTAACATCTCCTCTCCTCCTGTTCCATAAAAAGAGCAAGCGCTCAGAAAAGGACCCGTGGCCACAGAAGCAAATCCTTACCGTCGAGTTGCAGAAAAATCATGGGGAGGTTAATTATAATCTCACCTAGTTTCTCAAGGAGAAAAGAGGATATCGCCACTTCCTATACAGGTTTAAATTGAACATCCGATAATCCAACCTGTCGAGGAGTCACCGATGAATCATTGCTGGACTCCTAGACGAGAGGAAACTCTAAGCGAGGCGCTAATACCAGGAATGAAGCTCGGAAAAGTTGGCATGCCAAGAAGATTTGCATACGATCGAGTTGAGAGATCGGATCTACTCAGCGTAAAGCGCGAAAAATGAACGAAACCAGAAAAGCACGGTTACGAGTGCGGCGAGATCAAATTAAAGTGAACTAATTTAGCTGTGCGACATAATGCTTAACACAGGCTTTGAAGTTTTTCAACCTGCTGCTTTAAATGTTGGGGGTTTGCAAGATACAGAACAGAAGCACCTTGTGCTACAATTGTGGCGAACCCAGGCACAATATGAGATTTGTGGTCGAAGAAATGCTTTATTCTTCGGAAGCAAAAACTTAAAATAGAAGACGTGGCTCACGTTCATAGTTCCGGGCGGTGCCAGGTCTACAAAGAAGAGTTGCTAAAAGTGAAAAGTCAAGCATTATGATCCATATCCTGCAAACGAACACGCACAGGAGTGCAACTGCTCACGATCTGATGGGACAGATGGCGTTCGAAAAAAGAGCCCATTTCTTGCACCCAAATAAGCAGCAACGAGGTAGGAGTTCGCTTCGTGTTATACCGACATAGTAGGCACTGTGGTGAGATATGGTCAGAAGATTTCACGGCAAATAATTATCTGTACATTTTCTTAAAAATGACAAGCAGTTCCTCTAAATGTTCTGAACTTCAACCAGCAACCACCATTTTGAAGACCAGGAAAATCGACGTTAGCAAATTTACCAAAGCTTTCTTAAAAGGGGTAAACCAGCAAAGAAATCTAGACCCAGACAGAGCGTTTCAATCGCTAGCGAACTGAGCAGTGAGCCTTATCACCCCCAGCTTTCGATGTGTACTGATGCATAGATGAAATTGTATGCACCGATGATGGTGTGCTGGTCGCCACACACATAGTTGAACAAGCTCAGCCTACACTCTGAATGGTGACGGGGCGAATCAGCCAATGGATGGTTGAGCATGGATTCCCCCTACCTCCAGATAAAAACGGGATAGACGTCCTGACCAAGGGAAGGGTTCCCACGGCCGTCCATACTCAGGTCGGTGGAATAATGGTCTAGTTGAAGCTAGCCATGAAATACCTTATATCATGATAAACACGAAGATGAGCTTCGTCAAACAAATTCGACTCTCAGCGCGTGGCAGGAATCTAGCAAAAAGAATCAAGGGTTAGATTGACCGTCAATCTCATTAAAGACATGCGCTGTGGTTTAATCGAATCACGGTGAAGTTGACTATCACTTAACCCAGCTGCTCAGTGGATATGGACATTCCTAGTTTTACCCACATATAGGAAAATAACGATCGTCCAACTTCATTTACTGAAACTGTGTGATAGTTGATGTCCGTCTGAGATAAGAGTTCTTAAATGTATCTTATCTCCCTACTTTAACAAAAAAGTGACTCTAAAGCAAAAAGAAAGTTTTGAAATTTGCCAGCTGGTCGCTCAAATATTGCCTTTTATGACAAATGAATTGAATGAATTTTTAATTCCATTTTACAGATGTTAAAAAGGTGCCACCTACTCTACATTCCGACTATAGTGCCTTGTCCTTTCTCCATTCTCAAACAGGCTTGAGACCAGAGTTAGTTCAGAAAAATATGTTTCTGGAAATGGGTACTTGCCTTGATCTTACTTTAAAAGAAAAACTCAAAGCAATCCTTCCTGTGAACTACATAACGACGCTTTAAAAGTTCGAAGTCTTGGAGAAGACATCTTTTTCTCCACATTTCAGTTCCGCCATAATTTGTGCAAAAACCAGGAAAATTATGCTTATAAGTAATGTAACCCGGTTTTAACTAGGACTAGGTTGCAACATCGCAATAGTTACGACCTTCAATGGATCGCTACAAAAAATCCACAGTTTTGTAAGTTTGTGTCCTGTCAGCTAAGGCATAAGAATACACTCAAAGTCTTCTTTGCTTGTCGTAAGAGAAGACTAAAAGGGATACAAATTTTTAGACTAGCAACCTGTAAATTTTGAAACTTTATTGCTATCGAAACGTCAACAATGCCTCGGTTAAGGATTGGCTTCAAGCTTCGATCTTTGGCTATCGAAAGCGGACTCTGATTAGTTTCTGGGATCTACGCACGCTCACCAACAACTCTCCAACGTGAATGAGAATTCCAAAGAAATGAGCTCGATATTCTGCATCTAAGCGAAGTAAAATGGTCGGACTCAGGAGTGTATTCCTCCCCCTTTGTGACGCTTATCGGCAATGAGCGTTTATACTCTGAAAAGCCAAGTGGCAACAGAATCCGGTGTCCTGATGTTTTGGGCGGTCACCACACAGAACTTTCTTGACCTGAGAGCCGTTTTTTAACAGATTTTAACTGCAAGATTCCGGTTAAGGTTAAGGAGCATGAAAATTGTACGGTGCTATGCGCCAACGGATATTGCTCATATAATGGAGAAGCATGCTTTCTAGGATCAATTGCACGCAGCTCAGGGAAGGCTTGCTAAAGGTGACATTGGGGTCATGATGGGTAATGTCAAGGTGGACTCTAACTACAACTCCCTCGTATACATGAAGAAGAAAGTCGGGTCTTGGGAACCGCAACCAGAATGGTAGGCGGTTCATGGATTTCGTGTGCGTATCAAGAGAGGCATTGGCATCGGCCTCGAAAGAGATCACCATCTGATGGTGGCTTACGTTCGCTTGCATGTTGCATCCGCCATTTCTCACCGGGTTGAACAACTGCAACCCAAAATCGGCATCGACCGCTTGTGTCATCCAGCTACCGCCCGACAGTGGAGAGCTATCTCGATGATCGGACGGCAGATATACTGAGTAACCAGCCTGAAAATATCGCTAAGCATTGGACCGCCATCAGAAATACTTTTTCCTCGGGTGCTACTCAGGTCGCCCACCACACCCCGAGGGGCCATTGCATCATAAGATGAAATGGCTAGTCACCGTAACTTGCGAATACGGACTGTGCCTCTAAGCAGAAGAGGAATCATTTTGGCCATCAATCTACTTATAGGAAGTAAAGCCGCTGGGCTTGGTAGTCTCCGCGCAGAGAGTTCCTTATCGCTGCACCTCTAGTTATTGCGGATTTGCTACTTTCACCAGCACGGAAATTTTGGGAAGAGAGGTTTACCAAAGAGTGAAAACGGCTTCATGCTGTTGCGAAGGCAATAGTTAATATAATTCTAGAACGCAACAAAAAACAGTTCAGTAGCTTCTTCGACAGAGAGAAGCCTGGTTTTCTCTACGAATCCTCCTAAAATGACCACATGAATACCCTACAGACAATTCTGGAAGTTTAGATCTTCTCTTAACCTGTTCTTCATCGATTCTGAGAAAGCTTTCGACAGCGTGAAAAGGGACTATATCTAGCATGCTCTACGCACGAGGGGCATTACGGAGAAACTAATAGCTACTATCAGCGCAACATCTGATGGCGAACGACGTACAAAGCAGATCTATTCAAGGTTGTATCTTATTGCCGATATTATTTCTTCTTTTTATCGTTGGTGTTTTCGGTCTTGTTCGGAGGAGGTGGAGGGGGGTCTTGTTCGGAGGAGGTGGAGGGGTTTAATGGTTTATGACATTTTTCCTCAAACAACTCGACTCGGGTCCAGGACCTTGGCCAAATGGTTCTGGATTTAGCCGAGTGGGAATGAAGATAAGAATCAACCAAGGACTTTGTTGGTGTCTGACGGCCATCGCACTTTCCCTTTTTGCATTAATGAGCAGAGCATCAAAGGTGTAGATCAATTTGTGTTTGTAGGAGACGTGGTTTCTGCAGACAGCGAACTGGACGTTTCTCAACGCATTAACTGCGCTTGATCCGCTTCACTGCCATGTCAAAATGTGGAAAGGCCACGCATTAGTGAGGGACAATAATTGGTCGGTACATTTGATACAAAAAATTGATTTGGAAAATGGAAGGGGACAGTCGGTCCCGGAAAAACGCATCTGTATCTATTTTACATTACTGTTAACCAATAAAGGAAAGTATCATCAAAATAAATCATTTACTTAAAACTTTGGCTAAATAACCACCTCCTAACCAAAACCATAGATTTGATGGTTTTCATAAAATACAATTTAGGAATACCATTAATATATTGAGCAATGTTCCATTTAGTCCAGAATTAGATCGGTGTCATCCTTTTTTGGCATTTCTTCGTTCGGTAGCAGGGTCGGCTCTTCTAGATCGTGTTTCCCATTTTTCACGGTTGTGACCTTAGTCCGGATAAAATCGAGAGACTTTCAAATCGCTACATAATCTACCAGGCCATCGCTGTTTCGGCCTGTCATTTTGTCGTTTCGTATTTGTTTCGACGTTTGGACAAATTTTAGTGGTTCTCATTAGGGTGAATGATATGACCATACCCTCAAAGTTCAATGAGGTGCAAATTTTTTTTCTTGCATCGCTCCCAACAACTGCAGCATTCCTAGCATAATGCAGAAAACATGAGACAAATTTTGCCTTCGTGACCATCTGTGATCAGAAAGTTTACTTCCGGAAACTATGCAAACTTTCTAAGCTAAACCGGATATCAAGATAGAGCAGTTCTGTCAGAATGAACGCATTACACGCACAAATTTCCTTCGATTTATAGCTAATTAAGGTTCGTAGTGACACAGAGGAATTCAAGCAAATTTCCAACACCCACTTCCATATTCTGCTCCGGTTACTTCCTGAATTTAATCAACACTTGCAAAAGAAAATCAGCTTCTTTGTTTACGCTGCAAACTTATTACGATTCCCCGAATTAAAGTGTTTTAAGGGCATCTTAAGCACGAAACTTTGCAATGCCCTCCGAAGTTATCATTATCAAGGAGTAGAACTCGCGTGGAGAATTCCCGACGATTCACCCCCCACCTGCACGCATTGTAGACATCCATGAGCTTCAGAGAAGTCTCCAAAAGCCAGAGCTTTCGTTGCGCTATTCACGAATTTCCGCACGCGAAAAGGACACACTCGGCTACAACAGATATCGTCGTGCGTTCGGCCTCATGCCTGCCCCAAGCTTAAGGATATGTGGAAGCTGTTACTTGCTTCGGCTGGAAGTCGACAATCGGATTCGGAAGGGATTCGCCTGGCAATCGGAGACTAATGGGAGGCCCCGAGTCCTGAATCCTTAGCGTATATTGTATCGAAGCTTGTACGAACATCCCGTTTCAGTCTCTAGTCGAGTTTTGATAAGAATCGTTCTCGCCTGGAAGGACTGCGACACGCGCGTGCAAAGCTCCTCCAGCACTCTTGACTGAGGACTTTTCCTATTTAATATTTGTTTTTGGTGTTTATCGGGTGCCAAAATCTTCTTTTTTATTTCGTGGGGGAACTGATTAAATCTCCTGCCATTTAGTTACCTTCGTGAATTAACGTGCATACCACCGTTCGCTGCCACGGCTCATTCTGCTCCTTGGTGCGACTTTTGACATGGGAATCTTCATTTCGCATCCGATGTAGTGAGGAATACGGTAGTGGGTCAAGTCATAAAGCATGTATTTTTAAGAAAAGTTCTGTGTGCCATTAAGGGAAGCGCCATGCTACTGCCTATGCAAGGGTAGCTCAGTCAGATTTTCGGGATCGGGCTCGGTTTGCAGCAGTACAGCTCTCACCCCTGAGCCTTATGAATTGTGCAAAATGTGCTTGAGGCATTTGTCTGTTTATTTATGTTCAACTAGCGCGTATGTGCAGTGGGGCCGTCGTTTTTGTCTTTAATAAATCAGAAAAGTCGAGTGAATCAGGCACGGAGAACGGAAAGCGGTTAACGGTGAACGGAAAGTGGCGAAAAGTGATGCAGGAAGGAAGATAGGAAGTGTCGGCGAAAGTGATTCGAAGTGGTATAAATATATCTCTGGAGTATCTATCGGCCATAAATTCTCTGAGAAGAGAAATTCCTTGCGGTCCTTGAATAGGAATGTTGCCTCGTACGTAGAGCCACGAACACTTCGGAGAGTCGTGGCGAACGTTGCTTGGTTCCCGCGGCATCTACAGGCTTGGTGCTGGGCCTCTTTGATAAATATTCGATTCAATTTGATTTAATTTGACATGTGACTGATACGCTCCTTTATTGGTTTGTCATCGGATCCCTGGTGAATGTGTGGGTACGAATATATGTACGTTAAGATCGAGATATGTAACAGAAGATACTATCGACTGAACCTAAATCGAAATTTTGAATAATTTATGTGGTGGATAAAATTGTTGAGTAAAGATAGTGTGTGACTTCCGAACCTTCAGAAGTTTATCACGGAACATCTTCCAACCAGTACGGCAGGTATTCTAATCCCATAGCTGCGTGCTGACTATAAATACCTGAATTAAGCAATTATCGTCACGTTACATTGCGGACTCTTAGAGCAGAGATCCTGAATCCGTAACGAATAAACCAATGGGTTTATTTCCGGCCTACCGGGAGTTCGATTCTTTTGTCCACGTCGTACTGCTATACTCGGGCTTTATTTGTTGGATTAAAGTGATCTAGACCCTGACACAAGGATAACCGTACACAAAGGAATTCGTACGTCGTCGAACTCTAGGATTCTAGTTTCGGGTTCTTCAAAGAGGATGGCAATCAAAACTTTCGCTTCACAAACAAACTCTCAGGAGCAGTAATACCATTTATATCGTCCCATTGGTGTCCATCGGGAATCTAATCTCTTCGATCTGCTGCTGTTCGGTCGTTGGGAAAGAGCAAAGATTAAATTCAATCAATTATCTGAGATGGCTGTGCAACTTCCGGAAAAGTAAGTTTCGAATACAATATCATTGACAATTTTTCATTTGGCCAAAAGTTTCCCATTCTACTCCGTTAATATTGTTTTCTCAATAAACACAAACCATTATGAACAGTCACATAACAATAATCCTTATCTGCTCTCATCCTAAATGTGAGAAAATGCCTTGGAAAAATTCTGTTGAAATAACAATACTGAGCTCGGCAGCACCCCTAGCGTGGAATATTTACGTTGTTGTGTACCATTTGTCGGTGGGGTGTCGTGGAATAACATTCGCAAAGGACGTATACTTGTTGCGCAATGCATTCATGTGTACAATGGAATTTGGCAAGCATTCTGCTCGCACACTATTCCGCTTTTCATACTTTTGTTTTTCCTTCCATTTTGATACGATAATCTGAAACGTGTAGAAGGTTCCCAGGAATTTTCCGCAGGAGATTGTTAAATTTTTTGTCAGCTTGATCCTTTGTATGTTCTAATGACGACTCTTGGACGGATACACATCAAGGCAGACAATTCGCTGCCTACAGAGGCATTGTTTTATCAGAATCCGATGCTGTGTTCCTCGGATTCCAACTTCTAATTCCAGAAATTTTTTTTAAAGATTATGATATTAGGCAATAAAAGAAAGCTGGTTCTAATCAAAACAAGAACAGCAAAAATCTGTCGTTTCGGGAAAAATGGAGAATGGATTCAGCTGGGCTTTCCTTATTAAAAATTCTCAGGGAGAATGACGGTCGACCAGAACCTGCACTTTCATCATTAGCACGATTTTGTCTTGCAATCTAATTTTATAAAGGTCTTTATTCAGGAAACGATTTACATTCGTTAAAAAGTATTAGCAATAAGGTCAAAGGACGTTTCTTCAGTGTATCCTTGTTGGAAGCGAAAAAAATAAACAAGTTGAATTCGTCTTTTTCATTTGTCCCCATCAAACGAGAATGGCTCAGGACATAACAATGTTTGAGCTCAGATGGTAATCAGTCGCAACAAAACTCTTTACTTTCATTTCCAGAAAGTCAAATGATACTGTGGGATCCTTAATGGAACAGAACAAGGAACTATTCCCTTTTTCTAGACAACGCATTTAGTTTACCAGAATGGTTAAAAAAACAAGTAATAGGGAGGGGACTTTTGATGAAGTTAATTTGCATCACTGTTGTTTGCTTCTCTGGTGTTCTTGGTTTCTTTTTTCTTTTGGTGGAAATGTGGTCACAATACTTCATGCCATAGAAGCGCTGTAGCCTATTATGAATTTCCAGGAAAATTCTGGCAGTTTTCCAAGTAACATTTCCACCTCTTGCAAAGGTTTCCGAATAATATGTGGACCACTTGAAAACTGTACGAGAGAAATCGGGTCTAATGCTGTGACATCATACATATGCAGTTTTTGGGGAACTCTCTCGTCAATTTGTAGTACACGATGGTTTTTCGACTTCCCCGACAGCCCTGTCTGTTTACTTTTTTTTTTTTGGTTAAGTCGACGGGGAAAGTTATTTGGGAGAGAGTAGAGCAACAAAAGTCATTGTTTTCAATCGTCCTCGACGGCTCAACAACCGGCATCTGGTCTAGGCCTGCTTTAAAAAGGAGCTCCAGATATCCCGGTCCTGCCTCGTCTTTTTTCTCTATCTTATAGACTTTCCAGACTGCATCATCTTCACCTATACGAATTAAGGGACCTGCCCATCGCGACCTATTTAGCCGAATTTCATCCACAACCGGACTTTCGACGTGTCACTCATAAATTTCGTCGTCGTATTGGTTACGGAATATTCCATCCTCATGTAAGGAGCCAAAAATTCTTCGGAGGAATCGTCTCCCAACGCGGCCAAGGGTTCGAAATTTTTCTTGCTAAGAATCTAGTTCTCCGAGGAATACATGAGAACTAGCAAATCATTGTTTTGTACAGTAAGAGCTTTAAACTTGCGGTGGGACGTTTTTAGCGGCACAGTTTTGATTAGCTGAAATAGGCTCTGTTGGCAGCTAACAACCGCGCGCGGATTTCATCGTCATAGCTGTCATCGGCTGTGATTCTCGACTCTGAATGGGAGATTTTATTAACGGTCTCAAAGTTGTTGTTTCCTAGCTTTTTTGTTGATATTGTTGCTTTATTGTTTTTAAGTCCTGATATCCTCACCATGCACTTCGTTTTACCTTCATTAGTGTGTGGTCTAGTCGTTCTGGATGATGGTCGGTTGAATATTACTGGTTGCTCTTCCTATCATCGTGTTGATGCTAATTGACCTCAATGGTGATCCTGATGCTTTTACCGGAGCTCGCACATTTTTCAGGGTCAGCCTAATTACCCTTATCAATTTCGTCGAGATACGAAATTCTCCCATGCCCGTGTACAGTTTTACCCTGGCTACGCTATCATAGGCAGTCTTCAAGTCGAAGAAAAGATGGTCCAAATGATACCATATTTCAGTAGTTTTTCCATTGCTTACCGCAGAGAGAAAATCTGATCTGATGATCTGGGCGTATGGGGCTATCCGACCTAACAAAATAGCGGAGAATATCTTATAGATGGTACTCAGTAACGTGATACCTCTATAATTGGACTGCGTGATGATATAAGACAGATAGTGCTTCGTTACCAGCCATTAGGGATTGATTCGCTGTTCTCGATATCTTCAACATAAGTTGATGAACCATTTGGTGCAATTGGTCGCCACAATATTTAACTAATTCGGCTATAAATTCATCGGAATTGACTTATGATTCTTATGGCAATGAGTTGCACGGACAATATGCCTATACCGTTGGAAATCAGATCTCCTCCTTTGTCTTGGCATTATGAGCATTGGGGTGTATAGGACTTTATCCTGCGGACCTTTTGATAAACTTCCGCCCTGGATATGTTACTAGCTGTACTTCTTGAGTTCGAAGACCTGTTGCTTCTCTCAGGCTTCATTTTCCTTCCATTTCTACACTGGATGGGTGCCCGCGTTCTTTGAGTGTGCAGCATTGCCCGATATGTAGTACTCTCCCGTTCTATTGCTCACTTACGTTCATCGTGGAACCAATCGTTTCGACCTTTTTATTGCAACTGGGTTCAAGTATATATGAAGTATATATGCGGTTGTATCTTCAGGTGATTGCAAAGATCATATGTCGATGCTTCATTGCGAGGATCTCAGTGGCGATTATTGCGTCGCCCATTTCCCCCTTATGGGCGTTACGGAGGACTTTGTTGAATGTACTGGCATGTACTGGCTTACAATCAATATGTGACCAATTTGGTTCCCTCCCAACAACGTTTGTTTGTGGTGCACAGAGGTGGCGACTTACAATCAATATGTGCACAATTTGGCTCAAAGTGATCCTCTCCCCTCACGTTTGTTTGTGGCCCGCTTGCAAACCAAGTACTTCCAATAACCATTTCGTGCGATATTGCCAACTGAATAATCCATATTCTGTTATCATTGAAGTTTTATGTAAACAATAAGTGACGACATATCACCTGAATACGTGCTCGTCCCTACTTGGCTGTTAAAATGTCCAAGTATGATTTTGATGTAATATTTTGGGCATGTTTCGGGGATCCGTTCAACTGCCTCGTCTAAGGTATGTTTCCCCGACTATGCAGCCTCCTCTATTGGGAGGGTTTGTATTTCAAAATTTGCTTCTCAAACGCAGAATGTATAGCCTTTCATTAATGTTTTCAAAGTTGACACCAGGTGGTTTCATTTTTTGGCTGATTGAAAAGCCAACTCTGAGCACACGGTTTACTCGATGGTCGTTATAATGTACAGTGTAGTGGTTCTTCTCCAGGAAACCAGTCTTTGTCCGACGTGTCTTTTGTAACGCTGTTACATCTGCCTGGGTATCGGCTAGCTCCTTTTCTGTACAGGGAGCGCACGTTCCATGTAAAAATGCGCAAATCGCTTGTCCGTTTCTGTTGCCACGTCCGTCATTGTAAAATCCGTTCAGTTCTTGGTTTCATAACTTCCGTTTTCTGTATAAATTGTCAGTCCTACCCAACCCAGGGCCAGGAAGACAATTGGTACAATTTCTCCCGTTTATAGGTACAATTGCGCCTTCATCCTTCTCTGTCTTCTGAACTCCCAGCAATCGCTACGGGGAGGTGAGAATAACGTTTGGTAGTAGAGCTTTTGGTGTTGGCTCAGCAGACGTTTCCTCGGTTTTGTGCTTCATGGTTGGTACCAGTCCACGTTTCGCCCTGGGCCCTATACCTATACCTTGACCGCCATTGCTTTTAATTATTGCAGAACAATTATAGGATGATTAAGTGGTGGATCGAGAGGTGGCCATGAACCATTTGAGGTGACATAGGTTCACCAGCAAATAATGGAGCTTCCCTGAAATGTTCCCCAAATATACGTTTGGCTACCATTGTGCTTGCCAGACTTCAGGATGTGAGTAATCCTTTTGAACTCTTTGGAAAACGACTCTTGTCTTCATAACAGACAAATAGGTTGCAATACCAGAAGCTGGACGCTTCAGGTGTGTTTATCATATGAGAGAAATCTCCTACTTGCGTTTCTCATTCGCATATACCTCCAATTCTAATTATTTCTTGATGTACATATTTATTTCCAAACTTCAACTCCGTCGCTCATATGAGATTGCTTTATGTACGTCTTAGAGTACCATAAATTCATGTGAAATACACAATTTTAGCTTCTATAACTTTGCTAATAGTAGTTGACTTTTTATCAAACTTTCCAAAATTGTGCACACACCTTCCTGAGACCATCTAATGTGGCTAACATTATCCCCCAATTGGCGAGTTCTGCCTTTACTCTCCTGAGAATGTTAGCGTATGACCTTTCGCCTCGTTTGGAGATGATAGTAACTTTCCGCCGTATCCTTCTATTTTACTTTTTACGAGGTTTCACCACCTAGGCTTCCAACTTCTCCTTGTGAGGTCCAATTCCTCTCTTCGGAATTCGGGATATTTAAGTTTTGCTTTTTTTAGCATAGCATAGCCTATTCCTCTCCCGAATTTTGAAAACCCATAACTTATTTCGCCTGATCTACTTTTTCCTCGGACGCCTCGACTTCTCTTTGCTCCTGGTCCTTGCCCACCTCACCCATCTTATCATGGCTTTCATATTCTGATATATATCCCGGCGTTCCATAATAAAATTGTAGAGTTCTATGATTTTGACAAACTCCCGATTGGTCGCTACATCTTAACTCGCTCGTTTAGTTATTTGCCACAGTTTCCCCCGTCTCGCATCCTGCTATACTGCCGACTTTGGGGGTAGCACTTTCATTCGCAGTGAATTGTGTTCATAAGGGTGGGAATCTACTAAAGAACGAGTTTTGTCAGAATGCAATGGAATCAGTCCTACACCCTCTACTGCGATTACGCATAACATTATATATCACAATAGCCAAGGTTCCTACTACGAAGGCATTGCGGTTGTTTGATATCGAACGCCTTCTTGCCGAATCCCAAAAGACCAGTACTAGGTTTCCGAAATCCTGCACGCTAGATCTCTCCTCTTTTCCTCCAATATTTATCCATTCCTTTCCAATCTAGTGCAAGTAAGACTGTAAGCTGTAAATTGTCGCTGAGCCGCGCAGCCCATCTGTTACTTGGCTCATTTTGCCAAGAGCGTTGCCACTCGGTAAGTGAACATTGACGTTCATCACAGGCAACCACCTCTATTAAATATTCGTCTCTGCGGCTGTAGCTTTACGTTCCAGAGCAAGGAGGACAACGGGGGTCGTTCCCGCGATCACCTCACGGCCGTTTCTGAGACAGTTCGACAAGCAGATGCCACTCACAAAGCTCCCTGTCTCTGCAGCTGGGCAAGGCACCTCCGCGCTCCAACATTCGCCATTTGTCGACCCAAGGCTGAGACTCAGGCTGCAGCCAAGTTCATCTGCGAGTCTAGAATTAAAGCAAGGTATTTAACCGCGAGCTTTGACTCTATAGTCAACTCCTCGATCGATATGGGACGCCGGTCGGACGGGTTTTTTCCAGCGCAAAACCGAAACCACGACCAACCATCCCTCCGCAGACAATGATCTGGTGTGATGAGTAGTATATGGCGATATACACAAACACTAGAGGTTCGTTAATTATCGGCGGTGACTTCAACGAGTGGGCAGGGTAGCAAGCCCACTAACGTCAGAGGTCGCAGTGTACTAGAAACGTTTTCGTCTTTAGGATTTGGAATTGCAAATAACTGCGGGACAAACACATGTCCTAAAGCCAGTTTTTCTCTTCTGCCTAAGATGTAATAGTGGCGGTATTTCTTTGAAATCAAAACACACAGAATGGCGCAGAATCTCAAACTGACAGGTGCGAAATGGAAGCCTCTTCGACAAAGATACATTTGGCTTGGTGATGTATTTCGCCAGTATGAACCAATAATAAGCAGAAAAGTTGACCAAACAACTAATTGAGCCTGTTGTCAACACGCGCGATGCTGCAATGCCGAGAAGAATTTCTAGAAGAAGAAGTTCACCATGCTATTGGTGGAGTGAAGAAGTAAAGAAACTGAGGGTCAAGCCTGAAGAATCGTCCCACATTTTGGAGGTTTGGAGTTCCGCAAGTTGCTCTCCACATTCAAACAATTGAAGCACGATTTGTAGAAAGCGACCAAACAAAGCAAAAACAGAACCTATGCAAAGAAGCTGACGTAAACCTTTGGGCACAGCGTATAGAGTAGTGATGTTTAAAATAAAGCAAAAGAAATCACCGCAAGTAACTTGTCCAGTACTGACATCGATAGTAAAGATATTGTTCCCACAAAGATCGAACACAGTCATCGAAACAATCGGTGGAACACATCCACATCTGGAAGATCAAGAGTTTGCAGGAAACTGCTGGATTAGTGCTCGCAGATCACAAAATAGAAGCCGTTTTGATAACAAACCGGAAAACCATCGCATACTTCAAAATTCTGGCTGCAAGGCAGACCATAAGAAGGAAGGAAGCTCGTCAATGGACCCAAATTCAATGCGTCAAAAAAATGGCAGCACTGTTGCAGGCAACACTGTCGCGAATATTGACAAACATTGGCGGACCCAAATACATCAGCAAAGTGTTGCTATCTCGAATGATGAGTTCAGTCTTGCTGCATGCCGCTCCTGTATGAGCTGCTGCATTAAAGACTAAGGTAATTAAAAAAAGCCCATTTTCCATCGTACAGAATATGTGCCCTGAGAATGATTTGTGGCTTTTAAACGGTTTCAGACGACGTGGCGTTTGTTAGAGCCAGGCTGTTGCCGGTAGACATCTTGGCTAACGGGATGTCATGAATCTATATCAGGAGAACGATAACCTAAGCCTTTGTACAATTGATCAACTACGAGGAAAAGGCATCAGCAATGGTCAGATAGCAGACCCAATGGAATAGCTCAACGGAAGTCTGATGGACACAAAAGCTGGTTCTGACCGTCCGCGTGCGGGTCAGTCGTCTCACGAAGCCTGCAGTTACCAGCTAAGACAGTGTCTATCTGGGCACGACGGTACTGTAACTATCTACACAGGTTTCAGCATGACGGCTGGCCACGAATCGTGTCAGAGATTTCTGTTGATGTCTTTCGAAGATCCCACATCCAGGCTTAGCCGAAGAAAAAAAAACAACAACAACAAAAAACAACCGCTCAGGGTATGCTTTTCCTTTGCTGATTAATGCAATTCTTGACTCCTTTCAGCAACAAAGAAACATGCCCTCTTTAAGGCAAGCATTGCAAGCCCGGGGAGCAGCAAGTCTGGCCTTTGGCGGTCCATCTGGTCGGTATATAGTATGGTTTCCGCAGAACCCCGATTTTCTGGCTAACAAGTTCATAGTCAAATCGCCGCGGATTCTCATATATCTTGTTGACTAAGTTCTGTCAACCGCGAACTTTGCTTTTAATTATTGTATTGCGGGGCCTCTTTTTCGCTGATCCATACTCTCTTTGTGGTACATGTCTCCTCGTGGGCTTGTAAACGCTGTACCAAGCGGATGAGCTTATGACACTCCTTCCATGGGTCAACAATTTCTGCCGTGCACCAATACATAGAAGGCTGGGGCCCCTCCGGGGCAGGGAAGTTCTCACGCTATCGTTATTACGTTTATCAGTGAAGCTGAACAGGATTGGGAAGACCCGATCTCTTGATTGTATGCTGCAATGGAGTGGCGGACGACGCTGAGCACACCTTTTTCTCTTGCGAAAGGTGGGACGGCTTTCGTCAGCAGCTTTATGCGGACACCGGGGAGCTTTTTCCAGATAACATTGACAGAAAGATGCTGAAGAGCGTTGGTAGCTGGAATTGTGTTGCGCATTATGTTCGCGCTCTTCTTCTTACAAAGAAGATTGAACTCCACCGGCGGAAGGACTGGATCCCTGGCCATCCAGTCCTTCCGCCTACCTACTAACTAACAACTTTGGTAGTGCAAGGAATTCCTTGACTTGAAGGCTCTCAAAGCCGAGAGAGCAGGAGAGCTCGCCCGAAGTTTTCAGGCAAGCTCTCTGATGACAATGAGGTGTTCAGTTGGTAGTCCAATAGCGCACTGTTACGGGAATTCAATACTCTGTGCGTAAACCTACCCTAATCTCTCGCCCCAAAAAAAGGGGTTTCCATCTACATTTCTAAAAGGTAATGATATATTATTAATAACTTTATTTATGTAGATATCGAAACGGGATGAATTTTGGGGCCTAGATTTGAGAATTTTTTCAGACTTTGAGTTTGGATAGGTTCTCAGAACGAGTCCTTTTTGACTTTTCAGCCACACATTTTGAGCCCTCACTCCCCAATTTTTCATCCAATATCAGAAATAAGATCAGTTTCAGAAAGCACCAGTCGATCCCTTTCATTTGATACTCCCCTTGGCCATATTCTGTGAAAAAAATTTTACATCCCTCTTTCGCATGTATGTGGAGCCCTCCTTCGGTAGGCTACTCTTACTGGAGAAATTCTGGTAAAATGAAGCCCAAAGACGACTACCCTACACAATTGACACCAAATTTTGGTAGAAAGGTGGAAACTGTGAACGCTCACTCATATAGTGAGTTACATCCTTTTACGTCGAGTCCCCATACATGCAAAAGGAGGTGTGCATTTTTTTTCATCAAATATAGTCATGTGGGGTATCAAATTAATGGCCGGTCTTAGTTTTGACATTTGTTAGAAAGTGCGGTGAAGGTGATCATTTTTTAACGGATCCATTCTCAGAAACTACGGACCGTGTGATTAGGGTCCGAAATACTCTCCATACTGATACCTATTCAAATAAAATTAATAATAGTACATTACTATAATTTTTAGTAATTGACACGAAAACCCTCTTCAAGTTTACCCTAAAATCACGAAATGTAGGCTACAGATCCTGGGAAATTTGGTGAAAATCGCACTATTATTAACAAAGTTATACTAGGTCAAAACTGTCGCTTCACTGCAAATTCGAAACTATGAATGTCAATATCACTTGAAAGTGGATATTTTCACACAATATATGCATATTTTACGTGCTACATGCTAATGGGACAAAAGCACACTCAAATCTCTTTATAAAAGAAATACACAAAATCTTCCATACCTGATGCGTCTAGCTTCCGACTTGTTAGTTTATACTATCAAAATAAAGAGGATTTATTAGAAAATGTTACAAAAGTAAAAGTAAATATGAATATTTATGAGTCACTCCTCATCACTTGATGACGCTTGAGAAGCTGTGCCAGATGTTGACGGTGTGAAAAATTTAGTTAAAGTTGTCTGACTTGTTTTAAGTTTTCTTGATTTGTACAATTCCCAATAACATTCATCACTTTAACTTATTGAAAGGACACTGTCTGCCTCTTTTCATTGTCTCGATCATGCTTCACTACAGTGCCTTCTCAATGTGTTCCAAAAATTTGGAAATTTTTTTGGTTGGAAACTCTTTTCCTCATTCATCTAAATTTTGTTGTACCAATTCTGTGTCATCTGTTACAATATTCAACAATTCTTCATTGGAAAGTGGCACTTCAGGAGTCAAATATATCCTTTGCATCGATTTCGTCAAAGCCTTTAGTATCCCAATTTCAAGAATTTTTCTGTTGATTTCTGAATCTCTGTCGATATCAATTCCAGAAGGAGACTCAACCGCTTCTGGCTAGATTTTACGTCAGGGTTTGTTCATTGCGCCACTAGTTACCTGTTTCCAAGAAGCTTCGACATTTTCAACAGCCTTGAGAATACCAACATTTTTCCAGATTTCTTTAATTGATAATTGCCAAGTTTTATCCAATGCTATTATATCGTGTAAACGTTCCACCAACTGCCTGAAAGTTCGACACAGATAGTATGCTATAAAGGTAGCAATTACACCTTGGTATTGGTCCATGGGTTGCAGCAGGGAAGTGGTATTTGGCGGTAGGAAGACCACTTTTACATTTTCATCGCTTTGGTTGAAAGTTGCAGGATGTTCGAGCATTATCGGCTAATAGCAAAACCTTGTGCGATAAGTTGTTCTTTTTACAGTATTCTTTGACTCCTGGGCAAAATTCATTTTTAAACCATTCAGTGAACAACGCCGAAGTTACGCAAGCCTTTTTATTATATCTCCAAATAACTGCCAGAGTGGATTTCGAAATAGTTCTTAAGGCCCTTGGATTTTCCGAATCGAACACCAGTAGAGGTTTCAGTTTGAAATCGCCAGCGACATTTCCGCTCAAAACAAGTGTAAGCCAGTCTTTGGAGATTTTTAAGCCTGGTGTTGTAGCTTCTTCCTTGGAAATAAATGTACGTGATGTTAAACGCTTATAGTAAAGTACGTCTCATCGCCATTAAGAACTTGTCTTGGGCTGTAATCGCCTTCATTAATAATACTGTTAGGCATGTCGAGAATTTTTCCCGCTACTTCATTATCAGCATTAGCTGCTTCTCCAGTCAATTTTAAATTATGCAGACCCAATGTTGATTTGAACTTGCCGAACCATCCTCGACCTGCATTAAATTGGAAGGCTTCGTTTTCATTTCTGATAGTATTGAAATTGATAGGTTTCTCTGGTTCATGTCGAGAATGCAGGCATACAGCAATTTTTCCGTCTTCTCTAAAAAAAGGGTCGGTGTTTGATTATTGCTGTACTTCCTGGTGAAGAAATGTGCGCGTTAATATGATCGCGAATCTTTTCCGCATTCCTTTTTATCTGCCTAATAGCACATGCCTTCAATTCTAAGGAAACAGCAATTTGCGCGGCTCTCTCTCCTTTGTTCAAACATTTACTTTTTCCAATTTTGTTTTTAAATTAATAACTTTCCTCTGCCTCACGTCCGCTCCTTTCAGGTTTTATTTGAACAGATTGCTTACATACAACGGATCCTCATCCAACATTATCGGAAAGTGTAATTACCTAACTCACCCTCAATGTTTATCTAAGAATAAACTTCTAATGTTCTTCCGTTTTCATGTCAACTTGCAAACCAACTATAATAAACCAAAATAATTTGCTCCTTTTGTTCACAACCATTGAAGTTTGTTCACGTGCACTAAGTTCTTCCCTTTCAACTAATATGTTAATATGTAACTAAGGATCGAGAAAACAAGGACTCAATAAAACACATTCACACTTTTTAAAAACTTCTAATAAAACGGGTTAACTCGAAGTAGGCTCCTTAATTTTTAAGGTTTTGTGTAAACACAAAACCTTATTAAAATCGGTTTACTGCCTGTCTTTTTTTCCAGGAGGTGGAAATCTTCACCGTGTGGATTTACCCACTAAAACCACCCCCGACTCCCTCCCTGCCCCGCGGAACCACCATAAGGTATTACATCACAGGGCGGAGTCAGATCATTCTAGCTTAGCAACCTTTCTTCTATACGCGGCGGACGTGACCGCGCTTTTCTCCTCTCCTCTGCCTTTCGCAGTTTGGTTTGGATAGATGCGATCATGAAGTTTACCGCATCCCAATTTTCTTGATGTGCTAGCATTTTCGGCATCAGATTTTCTGGTACCAGCACCTTTCCTAGAGTGTCCTCTAGTTTCCTTCTTTCTTCCACAAATCTCGGACAGTGGAGGAATACATACTATGGGTCCCCTGGAATCGATATCCTCCATGCCCCGAGAGAAACTGGGTGAGGTTATAATTAATCTCACCGTGTCGTCTCTCCAACTACTCCTTGATAGCAGGAATGAGCCTGTGAGTCCACCGTCCCTTTCCCCAGCGTTCCCACCGCTCTTGCCATCTATTTATGGAACTCTCCCTCTCCGCGTCTTTCGTATGTAATAAGGAAGAGATTGGCTTCGCATTGTATATATTCGCCATCTCATCTGCCAACATGTCAATCGGCATCATTCTAGAGATGACGAATGCTGCATCGTCTGAGACAGTCCTGAAGGTAGAGCCTATCCTCAAGGCTGTCCTCCTGTATACTGCACTCAGTTTGTTAGTGTTAACTGACATCCGCAAAGACTCTCTCCAAACTTGGGTCGCATAGAACATGATTGAGACCATCACTCTAGCTATAAGCAACGTAGAGGTATGCCGTGGCCCTCCCACGTTCGGCATTATCCTCGCCAGGGCCATACTGTGCACGTGATGCTTATAGTTGAGCTTCCTATCTATCACCACCCCCAAGTATTTGATGGTCGGCTTGGAAGTGATGATATGATTCCCGATTCTTATACAGGCGTAGTTTCTCTTCTGGCACTTAGTGATGAGGACCGCTTCTGTTTTTTCCTCCGCGAGTGTCAAACCAGAGCTCTTTAACCAACTTTTAACAACACCGACTGCCTCGCTTGAGTATAACTCAGCATCTTCGAGATGCTTTGCAACAACAACCAGCGCTATGTCGTTAGCGTAACCCACCAGTGTGGCTTCTCCCGAAGGGGGAAGATTAAGTACATCGTTGTACATGATGTTCCACAGTAGTGGGCCAAATACGGAGCCCTGCGGGACACCCGCGAAAATAACGTGCTACTGGGGGTCCGTCATCAATGTCGTACCAGAGTTGTATCAGAGCCTCCTTTCAGTTAAATAACTATCGACAATTGCGGCAAGATAGGCGGGAATACCAACCTTCGCTAGTGATTTCCCTATTAGATTCTAATTGGCCGAATTGAATGCATTTTTCACTACTACCATGCAATATTTGCTAGTACTACCCTTTCCGTGGATTGCATCTTCGGCCAAGCCAGTAACGAATTTGATGACATCAATGGTTGATCTGGCTTTACGGAACCCATACTGCCGATCTGAAAGGCCGCCTTGGCTCTACCGGGAGTAATCTATTATAGATTACCCGCTCTAACATTTTCCCCACAGTGTCCAAAAGACATATGGGCGGGTATGAGGATGGTTCACCTGGAGGTTTAGCAGGCTTAGGCAGAAGCACGAACTTCTGTCGCTTCCATACCGCTGGACATATTCCCTCGGACATGCACGCTTTGAACAACTCAGAGAACATGTCCGGCTTGGATTTCACAGCAAGCCCAAGGACCTTATTCGGTACTCCGTCCAGACCCGGTGCTTTATTGTCTCCTATTCTGCCGCAGATTTCCACCAGTTCGTCTCTGGTGACTGGAGGAATTGCCGTCAGATTCGGAGGTGGTTGGAATATGTCGGTGCTCCGACATATTCCAACTCCGAGGGAATAACCCCTGGATGATTTTCAGCAAGAGGGTGTGACACGTGATCTGCGGAGAGGAACGGCCTCTGAATCGTCCCATCACGATTCTATAAGCACTCCCTCACGGGTTTATGTCCGCTTCTGAGGAGAGCTCTTTAAAGCCTTTCCTCTTGCTTCGCTGGATGGCGAGCTTGAGGGTTTTGCGGGCTGTCTTATAGGCGCACTCTTTTTGCTCTTGATCGACTCTACCTACCGCCCTCTGAGCTACTCTTCTGGCTCGGTGGCAGGCTGGTCGAAGGGCGGTCAGTTCATCATTCCACCAGTAGTTTGGTCTTCTACTGGGGAATGAGCACTTCCTAGGCATGGACGCGTCACATACTTTGGCGATGCATTGAGCCAGATGGACGGCTCTTTCCGTAGAGGCGCCTGCTTTATCAGGTTGATCTAACCACAACTCTATGAAGGTCTGCTCGTCCAAAGATTTTACAGACCAGCCTGAAATCTTTCTCGATTTCGGGCATGATAGCTCTTTAGCCTGAGGCTCGACACATGTCTCAAAGAAGATTGCCTGGTGATCGCTGTGGGTGTAGCGTTCGCTGACGCAACAGGACATACCACGTGCCAGCGCAGGGCTGGCAAAGGTCAGGTCTACAACCGAGCCTGACCCCGCTTTCTGAAAGGTATTTACAGCACCTTCGTTAGCCAAAACCATGTCCATCTGCGCAAAAGCTTCTAATAAACTGCGCCCCCTAGCATTTGTTTCCCTACTACCCCAGTCTAGGGCCCAAGCATTGAAATCACCAGCAATCACCTTTGTACCACGTCCCCTCGCGTCGAGAACAAGATTATCAAGCATTTGCTCGAATTCAGACAGTGTCAAACTTGGCGGGGCGTAGCAGCTGTATACATATACAGCACTTATTTTCGTCCACACAAAGCCACTGGCTGCCTGACTTGCAGTACATTGTATGGCCTGTCGGCCGCAAGCCCGTATCGTCGCTCCACCAGTCGAATCTGTGTCCCATATGCCACCGTGATGATTACTATACGGTTCACTTATGATGGCAACTTCCATCTCAGATTCTCAGATCAAGTAAATCCTGAGCGACCTTGCAATAATTCAGGTTTATTTGAATAAACCTCATTTTTTTATTGCAGTGAGCGCCTTCCTAAATTCCGGACATTTGCCACTACCGGCAATGTGCCGGTTATCCTGTCCCTCTTTTGCTTCGCACAATAGGCATTTGGGGTCCCTATTGCACTCTCTGGCAATATGGCCTTTCTGCCCATACCTCCTGCATCGATCGGATCGATCATTGCTGCTGATGCATGCCTTTGCGAAGTGCCCAAACATGAGGCATTTAAAGCACCTCTTTAGTGAAGTTTGTTCTCTTAAAAGGCAGAGAACCCATCCAATTCAAACCCTTCCGGCAGCTAACAACATCTGCGCTGCCTCCGCTGGTACGTTTGAATGTCACCATAGGCTTTTCGTAGGCCCACAACAGACTCCTCTATAAGGTCTTGCAACTTGAATTGCTCCTGCAGAGCAGCACAAATTTCTTCTTTCGATGTCACTTTATCGAGATCCTTACATTGTATATAGATCTCATGGTTTTGGGCACGCACTGCGGCATTCTCCCCAAGTGAGTTTTTCACTTGAGTGCGAAAGTTATCAGCTTTGCCCACGCTGGATCTTTTCAGCTCGAACATGAGATCTCCTTTCTGGGTTCTTCGTATCCGGTTCACATTTCCGCTCAGATCTTTTAGGTCAAGTCTGCTTTGACCTTTTCGAGTATCTTCGCGCAGGACGGATTGCCCTTACAGAAGATAACAATCGTATCTGGACGAGTACGCACTTTTGCTTTTCGTTTCGCTTTTTTGTTCGTAACTTTAGTTTATCCATCGTTTTCGTTCGTCTTGGCCTTCGAGTCGAGTCGCTGGTCGAGTTTCCTACATTCGCTGTACGCTTTCCTCATTCTGAACTGTTAGTCCAGGTTTTCAGAATGTCCTGTCCACCTTTTTTTCTCTTACGCGCCTGCTGATTATTTATAGGATCCCCCTCTTTTTCACGTACTCGTTTATTTCGCTGTGATTCGATAATAGTACGGTTAGGCGTCACTTGGGTCGCTTGTGATACTGTTTGTACAGCGCGTTCGGCGTATCCTTATTATTCTTTTCCTCCATCTGCGGTCTATTATAGAGGAGTCTAATAGCCCTAACCATATTCTTTATGGCTTGGTGCACGTTGTGCTTGTCCTTGATAAATTCGGACAGCTCAACTATTTTTGCCCCAAGCTGGGTGAAGGGTAATTCCTCCGGATCGGGACTCTGCTCCCTATAAACTCCGGCAGAGTTACTCCTTTTATAGGCTCCTTCACTTTTGACGTTTATTGGCCTTGCCTGTACTTTATCCTTCATCGTCTTTGGCTTTGGTGGAGATCTCAAAGTTGACGAGCTTCTTCTTCTATTCCTTGTTTCTGGGGCACCTCCTGCTGTTGCGCATCTTAATCATATGCGGTGGGTGTTATTACTATTTTTTCCATCCAACGATCTGCCTTCAGTTCATCTTTGCTTATTCTTGTTACTGGTGTTCTCGATAGGGTCGTACTTCGCTTGAACACCTCCTTCTCCAGATCCAAATCACTTGTAACATTATATGCCAAGGTGGCCAAGTTGTCCACCACCGAGGATATCGACGACCGGGAGCCCGCTTGCTCACTCCCAAAAGCCGCCGGTAATGGGGTTCCGAGCCCCTGCACCGTAAGTTTCCTCTTTTTCTCGTCTTCCATGGTGGTTTTATATTCTGAGTATATTTCCCATAGCCATTTTGGTCCACGCACCAGAGATGAGCAAACATTAGCCCATGCACAGTCAGAAAATAAAAGTGCATGAACACATATTTACACATCAATAGGTACGCCCCAATCTGCCATCTGGGGTCGCGCCTGATGGGAGATCTGGCCACTCCTCGCAGGGTCTGTCTGTCTGTCTATCAAAGGCACTTTTCTCAGAAACGGCAATACCGATTGACACGAAATTTGGTGAGAAGGTGGAACCTGTGGACCCCCAGACATGCAGTGAGTGGCATCCTCCTACGTTGAGATTTAGGGGAGGGGGGGTCCATACATCTAAAACGGGGTGTAAAAATTTTTTTTTCACCAAATATAGTCATTTGGGGTATCAAATGAAAGGTTTCCATTAGTACTTTTCGAAGCCGGTCTTAGTTTTGAGGTTTAAAAAAACGGGGAGTGGGAGGGATGGAAATTGAGAAAATCTGAAAGAAACCATGAAGTTGTCTCTATATGGTGCCCAGGTCTCAAATTACACTTCATATCGACATCTGTTCAAATTAAGTTAATAATAGTATATTACCATATTTTTGGGAAAATTGAGTAAAACCCCCCTTAAGTTTATCTCAGAGTTATAAAAGTTGGTAGTAGTATAATATATAATATAAAGCATATTATACCCAAGTTTGATCAAAAACATACTATTAGTAACAAAGTTACAGTAGCTCAAAGTTGTCTTTACCATGTAAATTTACAACCTGAAGTACTAATTCTCACTGCGAAATGCATATACATAACGGGCTACGTACAAATGGGATAGTTTCCCTCTCAAATATACTCACACAAGAAGCAAACAAAACCTTTCATACCTGAAGCGCTCAGCTTCCGGTTTCCCGACTTGTTCTCTGGTTCATGTCGAAAGTCCAAGCATACAACAATTTTTCCTTCTTCTCTAATACAAAGGGTCGGTGTTTTGTTATTATGGTACTTCCTGGGGAAGAAATGCCCGGCTTAATATGCTCGCGAGTTTTTCCGCATTCCTTTTTATCTACAGCACATACTTTCAATCCTAAGGAAACAGCAATTTGCGCGACTCTCTCTCTCTTTCGTCCAAACGTTTAATTATTTCTTTTTTTTTAAATTAACAACTTGCCTCTGCCCCTTCCTTTTAGGGGAGCTGTATCTTTTATCAATACAGGTATGTGGGTTTGTTTAAAAAAAAATGTGTCAACTCGAAGCATGCTCCTTAATTTTTCGGGTGTTATAAGTCAAAAATGATATAAGTCGAAGTGTACCTGTATTTCGAAATATGAGTATATAGATATACGATTTTCCGGTTGAATTGTTTTTGAGAATGGGCCCGTGAAATGAGGCATCATTTCCTAACCCTGAAACGCCATCCCTTTAAAAGAAATATCAAAATCAATATCGGCTTCGGAAAGTACTGATTAGGGTCTTTCATTTGATACTCTACATGACTACATATATTTGGTAAAAAGAAATTGTACACCTTCCTTTTGCATATATAGGGATCATCTGTTACACTGAATGTGTAATGCTGTCACTCACTGCACCCATAGGGGTTCATAATTTCAACTTACCCACCAAATTGCGTAGTAATAGATATAAGGGTTTCTGGGAAAAGTGAGTGTGACGGAAAGGCAGAGAGACAGACAACAATTTTAACAATTTTTTTTATACAAAAACTTAAAAAATGAGTAAAGATCCTCCCACACCCGTGAACCTCTCTAAGAGTTTTTCGTTGGGAAGTTAAGGTTTGTTGTTGCAGTGTTGCATTTGTACCACCAGACAATGTGGTGCTAAAAGTCCAGATCAACCAGCAGTTGATTCCGGTTTCCTGTGCAGCAGGGGTGCATTGTCGCGGTGTGAATGAGTTAGTGCGGGGATAGTACGGTGAAATTCTGAAGTCGTGAGAAATCCGAATATTCATAAATTCATCTCAACTAATGAAAAGTAATGTATGTAGGAGTAAGTGTTGCTTGGACTAACAGTAATTGCCATTCAAATCAGCCAAAAATTTAATCTAAATAATCTGAATGAAGCCAGTGTTGATTATTCTCGCGTCCCTGCTATATCGTTATGTACTGTCGCTCGCCTACGAATGGCAAACAAATGACGACCGATATCGTGTGTGTGAATTGCATCCCACATTTGTTCATCTTTATTTTTGAGCTTAATAATTGCGGATAGGTGTCCGGCTGAATTACTTCCGCTAAAAAATATAGATTTCCCACGGTTCAATGGACTTTTCTACCACGGTGGTCGCACAGATTCCGTTTCCTTGGTGCTTCAGTACGTTTCTGTTTCCCAATCGGAACTTGGAAGGTGATTACACTCATGGCACAATCCGCGGGACCATCTGCTTTCTTTCCCTCAGATTCCTGTGTGAGGTGGCAATCAAACGGAAGAAGATGAAGAAACTGTTGCTCTGGACAGTGGAACGGTACGTAGTATTCCACTTCGTTGAATGAATGAAGATGAAAAATATATTAAATTATTGATTTTCTCTAATAAAAACCGGCGGGAAAATCATCAATCATATGCAGGCTTTGATTTTCCTACGAGCCCTTAGAAATCGCTATCCTCCGTCCGTTTCCAGATTACATGCGACGTGGAATTAAATATTTATCTTCTTTTGTCTCTTTATTTTTCTGTCATCTCATTGCGCTATGTACATGCAAACAAAAGCTTCCACTGGACAAAATTAGTCACTTGGAGCTAAAATGTCCTGAAAAGAGCTGGAGGAGGATTTTCCTCTTGAACGCGATAAGTATCTTTTGTTTGCTTATGGCCCCAGTTCCCGAATAATACGTGACGTGGGCAAGGATCATAGTTTGAGGAGGAGTGAGAGCGATGGAAGTGGGAAGGAAAGTGGATCAGGAACAGCTTGATATACGCCTACTCTACCTCCCCTGTCGAACAGACGGTTATGAGCGTTACAGAGACTAAGCAGTTGCAGGAGTTGACTCTTTTGAAGGCCTGGATACGCCAGTGAGTGGTATTTTTATCCACTAAAACCACCTCCAACTTCTCCCTACTCCGGACGGAGTTAGCTTATTTTAGATCTTCTCTTTTCTATGCGCAGCGTTCGCAATTGCGCCTACTTGACCTCTGCCGTTTTCCGCAGTTTACCCTAGATCGTTGCAATTATGAAGTTGATCGCATCTTAGCCCTCGTAACTTGATAGCATTCTTTGGACAAAATTTTCCGGGGATGGCATCTCACATAGAGTTACTCTCTAAGTTCTTCCTTTCTTCCAGAAACTTTGGGCATTTAAAGAATAGGTGCGCTGGGACCTACGGCATTCTATCGCTTGAACAAACAGGTGAGATGTCAAATTTAAACCTATACAGGTATTAACGAGATCCTCCATGGCTGGTGAGAAACTGGGTAAAATTATATTTGACCCTGCTGCTTTCTCTCGAGACACTGGCAGGAATTAAAATGTGGATCCAGCGACCCTTTCTTAAGTGATCCCATCCCTGGACTGGACAGAGCATAATATAACTCATCACCCTGGCTATGTGCAATCCTGAAGTACACCGTGACCATCCTACATTCGACATCATCCTCGCTAGGACCATAATCATTGTGGATGCCTTTTGGGAAGTATACTCTTTCTGTGAGTTAAGACTGAATTTTGCATCAATTATCCGGCTCGTCTTGATCGGTTCCGCCATTTTACTTTGTCTTAATGGTGCGCTGATTTGACTGAATGCAATCGCGAAACTTCCAAATCATCATTCAGCGTATCAAGCCACCATCCATGTTCGGACCAATTTTGGCAGATGAACTCCCATAAGCGCGAATGACTATACCATCCAAGACACCTGTCTCGAATTTTTTCCACCATCGGTGCAACGGCATATCGATCGCGAATATCCCCATTCCGGAAGATCATGGCGTATTACGCAACTATTCCAACGCAACATTTTCGTCTCCATTACTATGAGGTCCGTTCAATGTTTTCAGTAGTCGGCTAACACTCAGAACCATATCAAGTGGCAGCGTGGGCGGCAATGTTGTAAATTTTCGCCTTCAGATGTTCATTAATATGTTGATGACCAGGAACGCCTGTTGGAGAACGCCACATCATCTAGGTTACGCTGATGTGAGAAGTAATTTATAACGCAGTTCTCCACTGACTGATAGCGTTGATCCGAGGTATTTAAATAGCCGGTGATAGTGCCTGTTTCAATAATATTGGTGGTCGAAAATTCCGTTTTATTCAGATTCAATCTTAGGCCGCTCATGGCATGAAGCGATCATTCCATTTTGCTAGTTGCCCGAGAAAAACCTTACTTTCAGACGTTAGGAAAACATTATCTGCACAAAGTATATCGGACGTTAGACACTGGATATTGCACGGTACAGTGTTCATAACAAGAATAAAGAGGAGTGGTGAAAGGGCACTTCCTTCCTCCACCCACAGAGATGTACTTGGTGTTGCCACAGAGTATGCAAAATTAGTTCGTGTGGAGCACTGTCAAATGCTTCCTCTAGATCCCATCTCCATTGGTAATCGCGCAACGTGCCGTTACGTCAGTAGTTCCGAAGTTCTTGATAAACTCCATTTCTGTCACGGTAATTGGAACGATTGTCAACGGTTGTCAAGAATGCGTGCAAAAATCTTCATAGTATGGGAACGCAACCGTCGTGTTGGGTCCCAGCTCTTCCCTTTCCAGAGATGTCGTCAGATTCTGTTGCTTTCCTCCATTTCATTTGTTTGGCTATTCCGCAACTTCAGTCGCGCTGACAGATTGAATTGCTCCAAATGTCGGCAAGGGTGGAGGATGAATAAATTCTTCCGTAGAAATTTGGTCAAATTATCCGGTCATTTATCCGTCGTGGCTCGTCAATCGGTAAGCAAAGTACCGTGCTTGCAATTAACGCAACGGAAGTGTTCGATATCCTGTGTGCGTTGATGTTGGCTTTTGACAAGTCTATGGAGATCCGCCCGTGCTTCTTGTTGTTGTAAGTTGCGCTACTTTCGTGTGATTTCGAATGAATCGCTGTTAAGCGGCTTCACACTGCAGCGCTTCCACAGTCTAATATGGAATAGCTTTGCTGTCAGTGACGATGATAGAATGTCGACACCCTAAGAGAATATAGTCGATTTTCATTTTACCTCTCCCACTATAAAATGTAGGAAAATGAGACAACCGTTTGATGAATCAATATTAACTTTGTCGTAAGTGTCCACAAAAATGACACTATACTCGCCACCCTTATTGCGTACTCCAAACGCTTTTCTCCCATGGCACCGGGAAATTATTGTCCATAATTTCTTAAGGCGCTTAGTGATGTGGACCGCTTCCACCTTTTCCTCCGCTAGTTCCAGTCCATCGCTTTATAACCAGGCCTTAATAACACTGATTGCTTCGCGTGAATACAACCAGTGACCACCGGAGTGACACCTAACGATGGAGGCCACGGAGTGAAACCGACAGATTAAGAACAATATCGTACATGATGTTTCACAGCAGTGGGGCCAGTACGCAGCCCTGCTGATCGGACAGGCTTCCTTGGCTCTCAACAACTTCATACATTACCCGGTCCAACATTTTACTCATAGTGTCTACAAGACATATGCGTCTTTAGGAGGATGGCTCATCTGGACGTTTACCCGTTTTAGGTAGCAGATCGGATGACCGGTTCGGTTGCAGAACTGGAAATCTGAAATAGTATTGTTCCTATCATAGTGCCCATCGATGATTAGTTTCTTGGTGCGATCGAATATTTTGGCTAAGATTAAGAAGATGTAGAGATACACCTGCAGCAATCAAAAAGGAGGGTACAGTCATTTTTCTTCGGGATAGGAGGAAAGTGCATTCAGCAAAGGACTTATGGTAGCCGAGCATTTTTTGGAGATCTTGTTTGGAATTTTGTCAAGGCCAGTCAACTTTTTTCCTCTTACTCTACTTAATGGAAATTGGGAAATGACTTCCACCGTAAAGTTTACTTGTAATGTATATCTTGAAGGAAGTCATGACGGATGGAAGTGAGGTTTCGGTAGTTAAAGGTGTGGACTGCACAAACTCGTCGCATACCTCATAAGTAGCTTCAGTGTACTGACAAACAGTGCTATCAATGATATCGTTTAAAACCCTTTTGTTTTGAGGAAGTTTGATCTGGGTTAGCTTGGATCTAAGGGCTTGGTTAATAAACCGCGAGTTAATGTTCCTTGATTCAGGTGCTGCGTATAACTCTTGATATATGTTGAGACACATCTTAGGCGAAAGGTTTTGATATGCCACCCGCTCAATCCGAAAGAAGACTTCTTTTAAGCGATGCTCGTTCCTTCATATGACATTATCACCGACTGAATAGGCTTCTTTGCTTAATAATGGTGATACCCCTTATGTTTATTGCTGAGTTTCGACACCTGATGTCCGTTGAAGGTATGAAATGTTGCTGATACTGATCTAGTTTACCTGGCCGCAAACAGTTAGATTAACCTCGCGAAGCCTTCGTCTCTTTTCTTCTCGCACGAGCGAACGTGTCTTTCAATTCCGCAGAGCGAGCAGCTTGTGACTTGCGTTGTCCATTAAATCCTCCCTTCCCGTTTGCCTTGGACTCAAGGAAATTTTTCTGACGTACATCGCCTACCTACTGAAAGTTCCGAAACTTAATATACATGCATGCTGCTTTTTTTCTTCGGTTGTGTGACGTTCTTCCGGCTTATTTTATAATGAAAATAAAAAGAATCACTGAGGGAGAGGCCAACTGGTCCTCGAAATAGCGATATATGATGAATAAAAAACCCACTATTCGGCATTTGAATAAATTAAAAAATTAAAAATTCTCTTTTTTTCATTATGCATGCTGCTATTTCACCATATGTACTAGTTCTGCCCAATGTTGTGGCTCATTTGCCGCCGTCCAAACTCGTTGGGCGTAAGATTGTCCTAAGGGCTCGATGTTCGAAAGCATTGATTTTTTGCTTTCCGGCCTGGCTTATTCTTCACGTGTTGTTGTGACAGAAACAGCCAAATTTGGGTTTTATACAACATATTGTGAACCTTGTTCCTGGCGTACTTTTTTAAGCTTTTGGATGCTTAAACTATCTTTTTTTTCGCAGTTTGCTTTGGATCGATACGATTATGGATTCTAATCACCGCCCAAGTGTCAGACCATAACTATAACTCAGCATTTTCGAGGTGCTTTTCTACTACTACCAGTGCCGTCGGCTTAGCCCACCATCCAGGCCACTTTGGGCATCGGAAGTCCATCGTCTTATATGATGATGATATCATAACAGTGGGGCTAGTTCGGAGCACTATTGGGCACCTCCCCAGAAAACGTACTCCTGTGATAGTTGTCATACTACAGCCTCCGTTCTTCTAAATAGCTATCGATATAAGCACCGAGGTAAGCGATTCGAACAACTCAGCGAACATGTTCGGTGTTGATTTTGAGGAAAGCACAAAGGCCTTATCCGCCACTACGTCCAGTCTGGGCTTCACTTTCTCCTATCCTACCGCAGATCTTCAGCAACTTCTCTTTGGACTAGCCGAATAACCGTCACATTTAGAGGCCGCTGGAAGCTGTCAGTGCTCCTCTCTTGCTGGGGATGATTCTCAAGACGGCGGGGTAACCTCCAGATATGAGCACTGCTCCGCTGGATGTCCAGGTTGAGCGTTTTCCGGGCTTATTTTTAGGCGAGATCTTTTTATCCCTGATCGATCTTGCCTACCGTCCACTGAGCCGTTCATCTGGCTCAATGGTAGGCTGATCGACGGCTGCTTACTAGTTTACTATTCTTACAGTGGTTGGGTCATATACTGGGGAATGTGTATCTTGTAAACATGAACGTGTCACATGCTTTGTGGATGCACAGTGTTACATGCAGAGCTCTTTCCGTAGAGGCGCTTGCTTAAGTTGGTTTAACTACGCTTCTATAAAAGTCTGCTCATCCAAAGGGCAGATCAGCCGGGCGTTTTTGTCGGTTTCTGACATGATGGTTCCTTGCGTTGTGGTTTCCCCCATAGATCTTTGAACTTTGGCTGGCGATCGCCTAGTTATTGCTGCGGGTGTGGTTCTCTCTCACAAACTAAGACATACCACGTGCTAGCGCCGGACTGACAAAGGTCAGGCCTATGATTGAGGTAGACCCCCTTTTCCAAATGGAGGCTAGAAATATTCCAACCGCGCAAAAGATTATAATCGATTGCGTCCTGTTACACTGGCTTCTGTGCTACCCCACTCAAGCCTTTGGATTTCAGCCTACTGCGCCGAGAACAAGATTGATGTAGTCGTACAAAACCACTGGCAGCTTGACTTGAAGTTCGTTGTATGGGTTGTCAACCATATACCCGCCATTTCACCAGTCATATTTGCGACACATTCGTCAATTGGCAATTTTCATCTTGGATTCCTAGGTGGGTTGCTCGAGTAAACCTCACAACTACAATGCGGAAGCAGTTAGTGGTTTGCTGAATTCTATATATTTATCACTTCCAGCAATATGCCCGTAATGCATCCCTCATTTACTTTGCACAATTGACATCTCCTTTCTGGGTTTTTCTGTTCAATTTTCGCTCAGATTTTTTAGATCGGGATCAGCGTTGTCTTTTTTAAGTTCCTCGACATAGCAAAGATTGTAGATAGATAGAGATAGCAATCGCTTCAGGGCGAATTCACAAGTTTGCCTTCCTCTTCGCTTTTTTGTTGGTTACCTGAGCCAATCCATTTTTCTCGTTCCCCTTAGGTTTTGCTATGTTAGCTGACGTTCATTCATTGGCCACATTCTTTTCCCCGTCTGAGCTTTTAGTTTTAGTAATGGTTTCGGAACTGACTGTATGTCTTTTTTAAGCGTTTGTTGGGTGATATTTAAATTGCCCAGTTCTTGGCAAGTCACTGCCAATTACAAGTATGATGCCTGCTGCATTGGGATCGTTCGCCCAAGACTTTATCTTATTTAGACTCAGTCTGTCCCTGTGGGATGAGGCAATTTTTCCATTTTTGAATACGTTGCTCGATATCAACTTCGCTATGAGACAGTGGAGGTAATCTGAATAGAACAGTGCACAGTGGAAATTGGGCTTCCTCGACAGAGACGCGAAGCTGTTTTGGTATACCAGACACACTTTATCCTTCGGGTCGTGGTAGAGCAATTTAACCCAACGCACGAGTATCTCTAGTACTAGGTGAGTTCGTGTAGCACACGGTCAAACTCTTTCCGTAGCTCCAGTACAAGGTAGAGAGGACGATGTTTCTTGCGGTGTTTCTTCATGGCACAGCAACCGTATCCGTCGGTAATAGGAACATTCCGTTGTAATGCCTTCGTCACTCAGACAGTATTCTACCCTCCTCCGACCGATAGAAACACTCCGTGATTCCTTTCATTTGATTGCTTCTTGGATTAGTCTATTACTGCCATTAGTCCATCGTAGCTCGTGGGCTGATAAGCAAAGTACGGTTCTTGTGCTGTGCGTAGTTTTCTAGATCGTATTTTTGGGTTTCCAGTGTTGTAAGTGAGTTTATTTCTCTTTTCATGCGAAGTCACCTCGATTTAATTCACTGCAGGCAGAACATTTCTCACATCGTTTTCTCTGTCGCTTCAGTTTTCAATACCGAAAGACCCTTGCATCCCTACTTGCTAACCATACTTGGCGAAAGGGGGGGGAGGGTTTCTTTGAGTCAGTCGCCCACGTGTCATTTTACAAAACTCCACATGCTCTTAAAGCGATGTGTGGCTATGTACCACCACAAGCATGGGACACCGCGCGTACCCAATGCTGGAAATAAAATACAACGGCTCGACCACGAACGAGGAGCCATTTAACTCCGGATCCGAGAGAAGCGATTGACAGAGAAGATCCACGATAGGTTGCATCCTCAATCGATGCTTCTCCTGTCTCAGATATTCAAGAGGCGCGGCCTTCCGTTTGCCCTCTGCTTCATCATCCTCAAGTCATTTTGGAGAGTGCGGTTTGCTGAGGATGAAGAAAAAAATAATTCCCAAAAATGTAGGTAACTACTCTACATCCTTGTATCATCTTTTTCTTGGACCGGTGGAACACGAAAGTAAATTCAAATGACCAACGGAATCTTTTCCTATCTAACTTCAGAATCTAGCAGAATATCGTAAGGAGCAAAACAGGCAAAGTAGTTACTTACCCAATTTTACCTGGTTCCTAATACAAAGCAGCCTTTCTATAATAAATGATAAAAGGACATCACCAGAATCTACTGTTCTTCTTCTTCAAAATTCATCCAAATTATCCAAAGCATGCGAAACGTTTGCGCGGATCGGAATAATTGAGTCAATCTACACGACATCAAAGAAAAACGTTGATCAGAAATAGGTATGAAGGGGAAGAGGTTCGGTATAGGTACAATGGCCCAACTTTGCAAATTAAAACAACCTTTTTATTGACCACCAATGACCACCGGAATTTACACTCGGTAGACACCACGGGGATAGCGAGGCAAGACTTCAGCAGCTTAAGTGGTTGCCTCTTTTTCATTGAACTTTCCGAGCCCGAAATCACACTGCATTTCTTTGAAAAAATTTTTTGGCAGAAGGAGAGTAGCCACTGAGGGCGCCAACTAGCACTAGCGTCGCTGGCATTCCAAGCACAAATCAACTTCTCTTCCAACATAGTATCGACTCGGCGTCTACTCAATAGCCATACTGCTAGATGTTAGCATCTACATGCAAAATATTTTGCGTTAGCCAGAAATAAGCGATAGGAATACTTTTTGTTATATTTATCTGGGAACAACAACAAAAAGAGTTGACGATTGTCTTCGAAATGTTAGAAAATTTCAATATTAACCTCGAAATATTTAATTGATTTTTAGGGTTTCGTAAGTAGTTAAAACGTGATAAGTTTTTGCAAATAAAATTGTACAGTGAATTTGATCGCTTCGCCGAAAACAATATACATACAAATGACACAAAATGAAAATAGTTGTTAGTGTTAGTAGATTCTATGAGCAAGTCAATGGTACGCTAACATGGCTTTGTGTCTGTTATGTAGACACCGTGGTATCAGTGCTTTTGTTGAAATAGGCCTACTCTGTTCTCAAGACGAGGTATTTGCTAGGACCTTATATTGACTAACTCACGGCAGCTTCCTTGATCTATATGAATGAATTAGATTTTGCGGAAAATTTATATCTGTTGGAAGAATCGATACAGTCTTCGTCTTTAATGTTAAAATGATGCTGACCAAGGTGTCAACTCTAGCAGAAATATCAAAATCACTTGGACTGAATTTATCAGCCAAACTTAATTTCTTCCATCGAAAATGCTGACATGCCTTACTTGAGGAGGTTAGTCGAAAATTAAAACCCATAGTTTGTATCATAACGTTGGACTATACAGTAATGTAGGACGAAGCATAGTGGATGAAATTGTTCGTTTTCCATTTTTTCCATTTAACAACTTCTCGTCCATCTCCGCGTATTCTACATATTCAACACGTCCCACAAATACGTAGGATGAGTCTTAAATGCCATATTCAAAGATTCAATGAGTTACATTCAAGCATTATACATTTTTCTCAAAGATAACAATTTTTTGGTAACTTTAACCAACACAGTTCGGTATTTTGAATAATTGAGCACATTCTGTCTACCCATTGTAATGGATCTGTCTGAAATTCCAAGTAGACTGTGAAATATATTGAAAAATGGAGGAAGATATTAATATTTAATACTTTTCAAATTTTCCGAGTTATGAATGTCGATGCACAAAAAACAAAGAGGTTCAGAAGTAGGTTGGGGTAGTTAGAAAAGTTCAGGGAGTTTTTATTCTTTTTGCTTTTGAAAGAAATCTTTCTATATTGGAAGCAAACTTTATGCAATGAAAAGTAGGGTATTGCCTCCAATAATACTATATCGCAAATAAATCCACCATACCAGCGTTCTAAAGCTGAAGCAAAAGTTAGGTTAATTCATTTTGAAATGTAATAAAGGTAGTTGCATAGAGACTAAGGTTTTGTTGTATCGACACAAAGATACTTCATAGTTGCCATTTTAAATAGCTGCAGGTCATCTGCAAACATTATGGTCTATTCATCTACTTTTGTCGTTTCTCCTAAACCGGTTGCTTTAACGATCATAGGAAATTGACTTAAGGGGGTCATTCCGTGTGAGGGCGTTTCTTTTGCTTTTTAGATAATTTTTTGTAAAGAACTGAATAAAATTTTGAATTTTTTACCATATATTTACTATTTACTTAGGCCAGAGGGCGCCCATCTCAAGTCGGGAAACCGGAAACTGACGCTTCACGTATGAAAGATTTTGTGTATTTCTTATATAAAAACATTTGATTGTGCATTTGTCCCATTAATACGTAGCACGTAATATGTGCACATATTATGTGAGAGTATCCATTTTCGGGTGCTACTGACATTCACAGCCCTGAATTTGCAAAGAAATGATAATTTCGACCTATTATAACTTTTTTAGTAATAATGCGATTTCCACTAAACTTGATAAGATCATATTATGGCCTACGTTACTGCAAAATTCCGTGGTGCTAAGATGAACTCAAGATTTTTATGTATTGATATTTTGCTCTAAAAATAGTTGTTGGAGAAAAGAAAACTATCCAAAATTTTTCAGGAGGGACTTTTATTCACAGTCTTCACAGTACTTTACTTTGCAAGGTCGCAGAATCGTCCTGAAAGTTGACCCCACTTAAATGCTGATATTGCTCTCCAATACAAGGTATTAGATGCTGCACCATTGACTGTTCCATCAATTAATAAAAGTCCTTTCACACCATAAAACGAAAAGCAGCCCCAGATCATCCTGTTCACCAGCTGGTGTACTGTGGTCTGAATACACTCCCCATTGAATTGCTCACCTTTCTTCTCCATACGTGATGGATCCCATCCGACGCAAAAATATTAAATTCGAATTCATCGGAGAATACCACAGTTTGTCATTTTTTCAGGGTCCCATTTTCGCGGTCCTTTGCCCATAAATAGCGTTGCTTCCACATTCTTCCATTTAAAAAAGTGTTCTTTGCAGGACGACGGCCATGAAATCCGCCCTTTATCAGCCTCCGAAGAACCGTTGATGCATCAATTTCTATCCCAATGGAATCCTTGAGCTCTTTTTTAATGTCTAATGAACTTTTCAACCGATCCCGCAGACTGAATCTCCGCATCAGTCTGTCTTCGGCTGATGTAGTCTTTCTTGGCCTTCCAGAACCTTGTTTCCGGGCAGTGCACCCAGTGGCCCGGAATTTTTTTTAAAACGTCAGTTACAGAGAACTGACTAAAGCCCACAACGACCGGTATTTGTCGTGTGCTATATTTTTTATGAAATAAGGTAATTACATTTATAAATGCAAACCATGGAGTGCTGTCGACTATTTTGCTTTTATACATTAGATAGTTAAGGTCAATTTTTGGTCAAATATTAAGTTTCCATTTTTTCTAGCCATTTGTAAATGGTTCAAATTGTTTTTTATCTTCGTAATAGTTTGCAATTAACCTCGTTATAAAGAGTTGTTATGCACTGAGTATAGGACTCCCGGTACGTAAACCGCGGATTACTCACTCATCAGAATACTAGCCTCCCCGCCATCAGAGAACTAGTCTGGAATACTTTAAAACTTTACCTGGCTCTATCTATCACTCCTCCTCAGAATCTATCTGACAATATTTTGCGAGGAGTGCTTTGTCCGCACTAAGCTGAGGATGAATTTCACCCAACCTCCGACAAGAAAAAAGGGGTATTCGTCGTCCACTAATCCATTGCAAACCATACAGTCGATGGTTCGTGCTCAGGCAGTGTAGTAGCTAGAGCCACCTGGAAAGCATCTGTCTCTGTACTTGCAGAAGGTGAACGAGCCCCTACCATCACGCTGTAAAGTAGAAGTGATTGCGTTCGAGTCATAAACAAACGTCTCTCGCTAGAGGTAGGACCCCTAGGGTTTTTCAGTAATGTACCGATATTTTGGGAACAACTCCCTTCTTCCGTGCTACAAGTGCAGCGAATCTTAGCAGGCCATCGTAAAAAGGTTTCTAAAGATCCGGCCAGACAATGGATCTTTGTCCAACCCCCGACATTATCTCCATCCTCTTCTCGGTTTCCAGCATATCATAGACCAGAAAAAGGTTTTTCGGATAATCCTTCAATATCAGCATGATATAGTCCGGCACTCGATGCCCAGCATATCATACCATCTCATGAAATTAGAGGCATTTCTGCCATCTTGCCTTTCGAGGAGAATGACTTGTCTAAATCCGCGGTAGTGTGCCTCAACTGAACTCGTTCGCACGGCTCCTATGTCAGGTTTTACCGTAGTTCTCCCTGCTCTAAAACTGAACTGCCTCCTTACAAGCTTTTCGCTACTTCCCGGCTGCTTCAAGGACATTTTATATGCAGATGGCTGCTCATGGTTATTGTCTCTTTGCCCTTTCCTATTCATTGCCGGCCTCTCCACGTTCTAACGATAAGGTAAAATGCTCAATTCTAAGCAAGTGTTGAAAAAGCCGAGCATTAAGTCCAGCTGGTAATGAGGCATTTATTTCTGTACCTTTGCCGGGATACCGTCAGGTCCTGGCGTTTTCGTAGAAAGGACTGCCTCTTCACGCTCTTACATAGTGAAAAGTGGGTAATCGTCATCATCTTCCATGCAGTCGACATCAACCTGAACGAGATAATTGCACTTCCTGTTCACTGTGTGTGTGTATGCTTTATTTTCATTATCATTAAACTTAATCCTGTGCAACGTGGATCCGGCATCTAAAACTTGACTTTGAGCCTGAGCCAAGTCAGGCACCATCCCGAACATATATGTCAGCAATACCTGATAAATCAAGATGCTATCAGGCTGCGCCTTTATTCCGGTAATGCCACTAATCAACGCAAGGTTACTTTTATCGCCACCTGTGGTCAATTACACTGTTGGTTTGTTGGATGTGGATCTTATTAGCCCGGCCCCAGGCTTTTCTCATAATCTAGGCACCTATTACACTTGATAGGGGCTACCCCTATTCTCACCCTACATGCTAGCCAACCAATTCTTATTTCCCTGCTGCAAAGAAACTACCCCAAGTATTGCTCTGGAATTTCCATCACAGTGAGTTTTTGACTTCCGGACTCCGCAGAGGTCCGGGCACTGGTCGCCTTTGGGTATTCACTGTTAATGGCTTCTTCTTCTACTTCGGCCCTTCCTGTAAGACAGTCAATATCTCGAATTTGAAAAGAGCACATAGGCTTGAAACTAGAGCTTTTTCTCATCTAGTCGCTGGGTCACCTCACAGAACTGACGCTTATCGAACCTAAGACGAAGGCGCCATCCTTCGAAGAGGAAGATATTTCTCCTCCATTATCTTCGAAATTGATCTTGCTGTGGTTCTCGTTAAAAACTAACGCGAAGATATTGTCTTCAATTGGTTTAATGGTTTTCCCGCAATTTGCATGGTAATGGAGTATTTGCGGTCCGTTCGGCGATTACATTAGGCGGAGGTATGGTTGATTCTGCTTTTCGCGCGTTCGTGTCTGTCTTTGCAAGTAAATGCGGTCCGGGAGAGTCCTAGCGATTCTTTGCTAATGTTTTTCAAGAGATTGCCTTTCCTTTTCAACCCTGCAAGGGCAGTCGAATGCTTGGCCAGTTTCAATGGCCTCCTCTGGACTTCTTTCAGACTGGAGTTGCCGTCGCCGTACCGGTAACTGGGTCACTTTGCAAGACTTCCTCTGTATTTCACCGTGCGCCCCTTGGATATCATCGGGTGCTTTGGTCCTTGATACTTTTCGTAATAAGTGAAGCGTAGCTAGCTTTCCACCGTTCTTTACTATCTCCTGGTAATAAAGCCAGCGTTAATTGTACCAGCGTGTAGAGTGCTGAAGAGCGGGCCACAATAGCCAGGAACATGTGTTGCCTCGGACAAAAAGCTCTTAGCCAAATTCTGTATACTCAATTATCTAATGTGGTACCATCGTTTCCTGTATTCGCTTGCCTATGATATGTACGGAGCATTATCGCTCTCACTTCATATAACGAATCTCACCTCACGACTTTCCGAGATTTCTCCACCACTGCCCTAGGTGTAAGGTCTTTTCGGGATAGAGGCTTTTATATCAGTCAGTTTTTGCCATGCTTTAATATGTGAACTAGTCACTGCCACTTTCGTTTTCTCATCAACACGTGCCCAGGTATCTAGCTCGTACGCCGCAAAGGTCTTTATTATCATAGTAATCATCTTAAATCAAAATATACCGATGACTCAGCGCAGATATGAGCGGAAGGAAGCTGTAGTCCATATAGCACAGTGGTTAGAGCACTAGGCTGCCTCGTCTTCTTTTTCTACCATAGATATTGCCCTTATAGACTTTCCGGGCTGGATCATCCTCATCCATACGGACTAAGTGACCGGCCCACTGCAACCTATTGAGCCGAACATTATCCTCAACCCGACGGTCATGGTATCGCTCAGAGATTTCATCGTTATGTATGTAGGCTAAGGAATCGTCCATCCTCATAAAGGGGCAAAAAATTCTTCTCTCGAACGCGGCCAAGAGTTCGCAATTTTTTTTACTAAGAACCTAGGTCTTGTACAGTAAGAGCTTTGACTCTATGGTGAGACGTTTCGAGCGAAACAGTTTTTGTAAGCGGAAATAGACTCTGTTGACAGCCGGATTTCATCGTCGTACCTGTTATCGGTTGCGATTCTCGACCCTAGATAGGAGAAATTTTCAACGATCTGAAACTAGTCGTCTCCAATCTTCGTTGTTTGGCCAGTGCGATTCGATTTTATTCGTTTTTTTCGGTTTTGATTTTGGCGCTGACGTTGCTACCATGTACTTCGTCTTGCCTTCGTTCATGTGTAGCTCAAGATCTCGCGCCGACTGCTCGATCTAGATGAAGTTTGACTGTACATCTCGGGTTGTTCTTCCCATGATGTCAATATCGCCAGTGTAGGCCAGTAGTTGGGTAGACTTGAAGAGGATGGTACCTCTCACATTTACATTGGCATCGCGAATCACTTTCTCCAGGGCCAGTTTAAAGAGGACGCGTGATAAGGCATCCCCTTGTCATAGACCGTTGTTGCTGTTGGATGGTCTCGAAAGTGATCCTGCTGCTTTTATCTGGCCTCGCACATTGGTCAGGATCAGCCTAGTCATTCTTATCAACTTTGTTGGGATACCGAATTCTCCCATGGCCGTGCCGGCATAGCTGAGTGGTTAGAGCACAAGGTTGTCATACGGAAGGTCTGGTGACAGTGGGATTTGTATCGTGATTTGATGTCGGATACCAGTCGATTCAGTTATGAATGTGTACCTAAGTCACATCAGGGTAATAACCTCGAGCGAGCGCAATGACTAATGGCCATATTCCAATAGTTTTTGCATCGCTTGCCGCAGAGACACAATCTGATCTGTTGCTGATTTCCCTGGAGTGAAGCATATTTGGTATGGGCCAATGATGTTCTGGGCGTATGGGGCTATCTGACCAGACAAGATAGAGGAGAATATCTTATAGATGGCACTCAGGAACGAGATACCTCTATAATTGCTGCACTACGTGATATCCCCCTTTTTATGTGTGAGACAGATAATGCCCTGTTGCAGTTGGCTGGCATTGATTCGCTGTCCTATGCTTTGAGCATCAGTTGATGAACCTCTTGGTGTAATAGGTCGCCTCCATATCTAACTAACTCGGCTATAATTCCATCGGCTCCTGGCGACTTACGGTTTTTAAGCCGATGTGTTGTGTGAACTGTTTTTTCTATACTTGGTGGTGGCAGCATTTGTCCGTCGTCTTCACTTCGCGGGACCTCCAACTCACCGATATTTTGGTTGTTGAGCAATTCATCAAAGTACACTCAGCCCATCGCTCCACTGTGCCCATTCTGTCGGAAATCAGATTTCCCTCTTTGTCTCGACAGGATGAACATCGAGGTATGTAAGGCTTCATGCTGCTGACTTGTTGGTAAAACTTTCGCGCCTGGTGCGATTGCTCCCTGTACTTTTTTAGTTCACAGACTTCCTTTTGTCGTCTGTGAGTCGCTTCTCCACTCGACGGAGTCCGTGATAAGTCTCTGCGCGTGCCCGTGTTCTCTGAGAATGCAACATTACTCGGTGTGCGGCATTCTTCCGTTCCGTTGCTAGTTCACAGTCATTGTCGAACTAGCCGCTCCGACTTTTCTTGCAGCTGGGGCCAAGTATCTTTATGGCCGTATCAATGATAACGTTCTTCAGGTGGTTGTGAAGATCATTTGTTGATGCTTCATCTCCAGGACATCTGTTAGCTTCGGTTATTGAGGCATTAATTTCCCCTTTCTAGGTGTAACGGAGAGCTGTGTTTGGGATGGCTTCAGTATTCACTCTCACCTGATTGTCAGAGGGGATTGTAGGTGGTGTGGTAATTCGAGCTCGGAGCACCATGCCATATAGGGGATAGTGGTCCGGTCTATATTGGCCCCTTATATATTCGGACATTCATCAAGGCTGAGAGGTGGCGGCGTTGAATCAGCACGTGGTTAATTTGGTTGAAAGTGGTCCCTTCCGGGGAGGCCCACGTCTGTTTGTGGACTACTTGCCTCGCAAACTAAGTACCTCCAACAACAATTTCATATGACACTACTAACTGAATAACCCGCAGTCCGTTATCATTGCTATCCCTATGTAAGCTTTGCGTCCCTACTTGACTGTTGAAATATCCAAGTATGATTTTGATATTGATTGATAAGGGACAGGCTTTGTGGGTCCGCTCAATTACCTCGTAGAAAGTATCCTTCTCCGCCTCTGCAGTCTCCTCTATAGGGGCGTTAACATTTATGAGTCTTTTATTTCCAGATTTGCCTCTCAAACGCAGATGGCATAGCCTTTCGCCTTCTATGGCTTCGTAACTTGGATTTTCCGTGTAGGGTTGTCCTCTCTACCCAACCAGGTTGGCTGGAGAACCAGTAGGTACATTTTGTCACGTTTTCAGACGCGGGAGACTCTTTCTTCGTCTGTAGTTTTTCATGAACCTCGTGGAGGTGGAAATAGGGTTTGGCAGTAGAGCTTTTGGTGTTGGTTTAACATGTGTTTTCAAGGCTTTGTCCTCCATCGTGGGTACCAAGCCATGTTTCGCCCTAGGACATACTACCCTTTGACCGCCAGTCAATATTGTCACTGGGAGATTTTCTGGCACAATTAAATGAAATGTATGCTGAAATCAAATTACCAGGAATTGCTATAGTGTTGCTGGTATCGTGATCCTCCAATTGTCCCAAGCCAATGGCAAATATGAGTAATTTCCACACTGTAGAGGGCATCACAAAAGGCCCTTCTACAGTATGGTGTAGGATGTCAACGGTGGCTTGAGCAACTTATTGCAGTGGAAGCAATTCTTCACCATGATTCCCAACCACATTAACTCCGGCCAAGTTGTATGCCTTGTGAACGAAATGTACTTAGGCCATCGCAATAATGGAATGCTTACTGATCTACAACGCAAGACCGAATTTCACTAGAAAAGGTGAAAATCGCTGTGTTTGGCTGCCTGCACAGCTAAGTTTTAAACTCATTTAAACTTAACGCCAAATCATGCCGCTTACTGTCTTCATGAGATAGCTCGCAAATTCGCACCATCCACGACGGTGGACCCTCTCCGATTAAACTTTATTGGAAGTGTAGACAGGCAACGAATCAATTGTAATTTGAGGTTAATTTTTTTAATTCCAGCTCGCATTGAAATGAAATACCAACAACTTCTATTTCTCTTGTGATGTTACATATCACATCAAAATTCGTCCATGTGAAACTCTGTACCTTGCCTGAATCCATTGCCAAGAAGTCGTAATACTTAATAAATTTTCTTCACCTTCTCTTGCAGAAACTTCTATGTCCGACATTGAAGTAGGTTACCCTCAGTTCCCCAAATCTAAATTGAGGAAATAACGTTACTTTCTACAAAATGCTAAAACACCAAAGCGGGTTTCCTTTTGTTAGCAAATAATATGTAGACTCTTATAATTGAGCTACCTCAAGATTCTCCCAACTTCAATGCGAAGCTAACGATGCACGAAGTGAACTGTTGTATCTTAAGAAACTATTGTAGGAATCCTACGGATACCGGCGGAGCTTGTTGAAGAAGTATTTTATGCAATTTCGTTCATTCATCCGTAAACGTGATGACATAGGATTTCAGAGCGAACTCAAGTTTCGTTCTGTAGGTCATAGTCTGGGAAACTGCTGATAAGGATACCCTTACCAGTTTGTCTATGGAACATGCAGAGTTTGCCGTTGTAATGAGTTTCTAAAATTTTCTCTCGTTAAATTGGAATTCAACTTTACTAGCTTTAATTGGTCCTCACCACTTTCGGTTGTTATGGCCCAGAAGGAATGTTCGGTGTTAATTTGAAGGGCGGGAACGTTGTTAAATTTGTAAGCTGTGTCTTCATCGAGAGTTGGGAATAATTCTCAAAAGTTGCGGTCTACGTGTTGATGTGGCGAATCGTATTTTTCAAATAAAGTGCTTGTCCTATATGAATAATTACTTTTTGTCAATTGTAGTAAAAAATTGTCCATTTTAGTTTCATCTGAACAATTGGCAAAGTTGGATGAGTCTCTATAGCCCTTTAAGTTAGGGATTAGGAATTCACCGAAAATATTCCCCGGTTGTCGCTGAAAAGCACAGGAATTTGTGGGCTAGCAGAACGAGAAAATTTGATTTTCTGTGGCCAAGTGAGGTCAGATGGTGGGACCCTGGAGGACTCCGCTCCCTCTTGCGTCACTGTACTATTACGCTGGGACAGCAAAGCGAATTCGGTGTTGGATTTATGCTTACGACAACCGCACGGTCTACCCTCATTACATGGGAGCCCCTTTGGACATGATACTGACTGTGACATTCCGGTCCAGAATGAGAAGCAACGAAAGCTTCCAATATAGAAAAAAAGGGCACTTTTGATGATTAGATAAATGCAACCCAAGGGAGGGGTCGGCTCTGATGAAATCTTGCTCCGATATGGGCTTAATTACCGTAATAATAATGGCGAAGGTTTGCGGATTTTTCCTGCTTCCGCCGCTCCGTCATTGGTAGCACATTGTTTGAGTTCAGAGCTTGCCGTAAGGTCAGTTAAGTTTCAACTGAACGACACTAAAGAAGTAATCAGACTGACCGCTTTCCGATTAGCAATAGAGTTAGGAGTTTCTTAGATTGTGCACCACGAAAGAGGTACTGAAATCGACCTCTCGCAGGACTGAAGGGCTACGATGGAAGAGCTACTTTGCAGCTCGGAAGGATGATATCTTGAAAGACACGTCTGTCAATATTTTTAAATAATGATTTCACAACGGTATATAGCATCAAGAAGGAGCTTGCAAGTGGTGGTAAATTTTTCGAAGGTCCTTCGGTGGACTTCAACGAACGCCTCCTTTTCAGGATGACCAGCCACTGAGGAACACTTCACCATAGTTCTTAACCATATGACATGGCAATGGATAGGTTACGCTTGAAGGGAGAGAGGCAATTCGTTTGCTGGCTACACCATGCAGTGGAATCCACTATCCAAAGGTAACCGATAAGTGGGTCGCCCCAGTGCAGGAATGCAAGCGTCTCGTTAAATATTAGGAGCAGTTGAGACGCATTTCGGAAAACCATGAACTATGGCACGTAGACGTGTCTGGCACGTTAGGCTCGATTAACGGGTGAACGGCAATGATATGTGCATATCAACAGTACAATGCTATATACTCCGTCGATACAGAGGAGAAGAAGTATATCTACAAACAACTGAATATACAGGACAGATCTCGTAAAGGTGATCTGAATGGGAAACTTGCCAAAGATATTTGGTACTTTTCATCGCTGTTTGAATGGCTTCGAGTGTCACGTGCTCGAGCTCCCATACCATAAGAAAAATCGGGAAATCAGGCGCAGGTTGCGCCATGACAAAAGGAAATTTACTTTTGGTGTCGTCCGGCAAGCAGAAGATGCCGCAAGGAATAACGGCTGCAGCACCATACACTCCTCCTGGAAGGAACTTGCAGGCGTTCACACATCTTCTCATAGTCCTGTGAGGGAGTTTAGCGGTCGTCCCTTCATTCGCGATAAACACAACTTTGACACGGTTCTTACGAATATACGATCTGGTAAAATTTCGCTTGTTGTGTCAAAAGGCTTGTCACCTTAATGTGTGAATACGGAATGCTCCTTGTAATAAATTAATTGGATGGGTCGATGGCCGAAAGGCCATATTGGGTGGCGGTAGTCGATCTAGAGAGGAGAGCAATCCGGAAACCCTAAAATGTTGGCAGGATTGGCCGCATAAACCGAGGCTCAAATAAAGTTTTCCGTCGACACGCTCTTACATGCCTCGTTGCTTTCCTATTAGCTAGCCTCGAAAATGTTGATAGGTTCTTTCGAATACTTCAAAGAAGCTTCATTATTTGTGCAGGTTTTTATAAGATCTTTGTATCCATTATTGCAGCGCAGGTAGTCCTTCATAACCAGTGATGCCACTGGTCGTCCTCAGAACCAGTGATGCCACTAGAGCGGACGATTAATTTTGTATTGGACGCATTAGTTAATGTGTCAAATGTGTCGTGCTTACAGAGTGAATGCTACACGACCGGACTACGGTATTCTGTGGGAGACAATGTGGTCCACATTGCGCTCGTCGGTGATTATCTCCCAGATTTAAATCTGGTACTCATTCATAGCTTAGCCGACTGGTATCCTACAAAAATCCTTCTGCCGCCAGTGAGTTTCCTAAATAAATTTGACAGATGAGACCTTATGGAACCAGTCATTGACTAAATGCTAAATGTAAGTCTAGAAGGACATTAAGCCAATTTTGTGGAGTAGAAGTTTGCATCTAACTGGTAACGTTTGACTTTTCACCACGGCCACTATAGTCATTCGTGCCATAACACGGAAGTAGCGTCCAAGAATTCCCTCCTTCGATGCACTATCGCTTCGAAGTGCAACAGATTATCAGTTCAAATACGCGGTCCAAGCAATATCCAAAATCAAAACTATATATAGCACTCAATTCAGAAACTGGAATTTGGCATTTGGCATAAACGGCCAATTAATTTCGATTCATAAATACTAATTAATGTTCCCAGATGACATCATTCCCATCCTAGTAAGAGTAAAAATTGTTGTGCGGAGCCTACACATTCGACAGCGCACACTAAGCGAGGCCATCAATAACCTGGCAGAACGAGACGGCTCCCCTACTATCACCGATAGTTTTTTTTCTCGTTAAAGGTGACATCCATCATGGACGATACGGCAAAGCTTACCGAATGATGTCATCCTCCATCGAACACCTCGACTATGTTGATGAAATCTGTTTACCCTAATGAAGTCATGGACCTCATGGCTGCACTGAACCTAATGTGGTTCGGTAGGGTATAGTGTGTCAACCACATCTATGCACCATCGTTCGTGGTTACCCGAAATGTCCTTCAGCCCTTCCCTTTGACTTCCCGAGACGTTCGCACCCCACCTCTACTGTTCCGCGCCAAGTGCCCTGGGGGCAACGCACCCGTCGGCCATCTTAGAACAGCGGATTGCACTGCATGATTTAGCTAGAAATGTAATTGCCACCCGTCCTTCCTAGATATACATGTTGACCGACACCTTCGATGCTCAGTCCATTTACGCTGATAGGGAGCACGCGATGAACCATCAGACTGAGAACCTTGGTGTTTTTGGTGTTACCTTCAGTGCTACTTTACTTGCTTCTCTTTTCAAATCTATAGCCATTTGGCTGAGGCTAATGGCCTGGTGAGAGAGCAAACAGTTGTCATGAACATAGTCGAGGTGTGTGAGGAAAGATGCCATGTCCATTGAATTCCTCCACGTCTTCCGGATAAGGTAGCATGAAGAACGTCACCGATAACAAAAAGAAATAATATCGGTGACAGGATGCAACCCTGGCGGACTCCGCTTTGGACCTCAAAATCCTCATAAATTTTACCTCGGTACAGTGCGTAACATTTTGCGCATAATATGCCGCTCTGATAATGACTATTAGTTTGTCCGAAATACCCCCTGAGTGAAGATTCCTAATATACTCCCCTGTTCACCCTGTCGAAAGCTTTCACGAAATCGATGACGAGCACGTGAAGCAAAGATCTAGACTCTGCGCGCTGCTCCAGAATAGTCGGTAGGGCATTGATGTGGTCAATGCAAGAGGAGAACGGAAACCAACCTGCTCTCCGTCAAGTTTTGAAATATTGTTTGGTATGTTTCAGAATCATTTTAGCCATGCGACGGCAGAGAGGACGTAGATACCCCTCTAACCGTCACACTTAAAATGGGTGCCCTACTTCGCAATCTTAACGATCATATTTTGGATATAGAGTTATCTAAACAACAACGCGAAGTTGAGGTTATTCGGCGTTAAAGAAGGAGACTTCCAGTATTACTCGAAAGTTCCAACCTTTCACCAAATCATGTTTGCGTCATGTCAACAGAGTAGTTTGCTTTGAGCTAATAACAAATGGAAAACTTCGTGAGTTCATGGATCAGATACCCGTAGAAGGGTTCCTGAGAATGACAAGGTGACAGCGGATGGATGACAGATTGAGAAATAGCGAAAACTCTATTGTGAGCCACGCCTGGCAATGGAATCCACAATTGTACGATAGCTGACATCCAAAGTCCATATTGGTACAAGCTAATACTTATTTTAAGTCTGAAGTCTATGATGCTAAAGCCTGAACTAATGGTCTTGGATAACTTTATTACTTTCGTAGTTTTGGACGATGCACACTTTTTGAACTGCTTGGGAGCGTTATAAACTCGAAATTTTATATTTGCTTAAGATGTCCTTTTTCATATTCTGGTTCATTAATTACTTTTCAAGTTCTTCAAAAATAGCTTCAGTCAAAGTGTATTAAAAAAAAATAATGAACCTCAAAGGAGCACGAGATCGGGGTTGATTTAGGTATATCGTTATAGCCTGTGGATTTGTTACCATTCATGGTATCATTCAGTTGGTTTTGTAGTTGAGCTAGTGTGCGAAAGTATTAACTTAGGGTGAGTCACATTCTTCCTGGATAGAGTGCTCAAGCAGCTAATCAAAGGAACCAATGCCTTACACTGGGTACTGATTGTGTGTATGAAAAAGCCTTTTCAGATTTTTTGTCAAATTTGGCTGATTTGTAGTGAATTGTTTTGCAATAAAATGTGCTGGAAATTATACGATCTATAAAGGTTGGTATTATTATGGGTACCATAACGTTACGCGAGATATAAGTCTTATAAAAAATAAGCTACCGGGTAATGTGTCCTTAGCATTTGTTCTAGATACGATGGTGCAGTTGAATCTGGAATTGAAAATAATGATGAGACGATCAGTTTAAAACTGGAGATTGCCCAAGATTTTGAAGGCTGCACCTAACTCCCTTCCACACCTCCATTTCCATCCTTATAATTCCTTACTTACCATCCAGACATTTATTCACTTTAAAATAATATTTCAAAAATAATCTTTTTTATTGTTTATTATAAAATTTTTATCTAAAATGACCCCCGCCTTTTTGACTTCCCACAAAACTCTACAATTCATGTAAACATTTCAAGGTTAATATAGAAAAATTTCCAACACTTGGAAAAACAAACATTTATTCAACTTCGTTGTTGTTTACACATCATCAACGTGTTTTACATTGCATATTGCGAAATACAATTTTAATGCTTGTTTCTGGCTAAAATGAAACATTGCGTGGACGTGATCTAACTATTAGACTGTTAGAAACCCTTTTGAAGGCAACAGATGATGGAAATACGTTCGACATTTTTGGAAAATTGGGTCAGGTGCAAATGAAAGGTTGGTGCATTGTCCAAGGAAAAAGAGAGGCGGAGTTCATCCAAGAGAGACTGCGCGCGGATGGCCAGGAGCTTTCAAGTGATACTGTCAGGCTTAATGTTTTCTAATAACTTTGGAGTCACACTGGTGGCTCAAAATATCGTTAGTTGGGAAGTACATTTGTTACCATAGTTCAGCAAGTAGAAATTCGAGGACTTCATAGAGATGTTACACTAAATGTATGGGGACGCGTAGGAAGCATCTATTAAATCGCATATATAACGAGGAAATATTTCACTGTCTTTGGAATCGACGTTGCATATGCTGGTTGCCTCTGAAGGTGGTATGCTAACACTCAAAGTGACTGAACCAATTTGAATGCGGCGAATATTCTCGCCTATTTAGGGAAAGCACTAGCATTTTTTTGCATCCAGTACAACAGTACACTATAAAATTCTGGGTTGGCAGTTGCAACACCGCACTGCATTTATGCTCCGATTGAAGTTAGGAAGAAAATGTCGGGTTTCTCTTATGAAGGAGCTACTTCTTCCTCGAAATAGAGAATGGGATGAGCAACTACATTCCCATCCTTATATCCGTAGAGTCAGTTCCCTGTGTAATCTCTTACGTTTAGCGTTTAGTCGGCGTAATCATCCTCCTCTGCGAGAGCACTTTAGACTTAAGTTTCTTTACTATTTTTGGATACAGCAGGGAAGCCATCTTTTCATGAACCCAGTGCTAAGGGCAATAGATATTAATTAAAACTTATTCAGGTTCTTTTTTTTGGGCTTCACAAAATTGAAATCGCCTCACTATCTATTTATTCGTTTTGTAGAGGCATTCTTCTGGGGTAAATTTGGCCATTCCGACAACCTCAGTTTCGATGTAGTTGTTGCTGATGTTGATGGCTGTCGCAGTGGCCATTGTACTTTTGAAACTTTTTTGATGTAGGAAGATACGTCCCAATCATTCGAAGTTGGCCCTTTGCAAAACTCTATCGTCGAAAATTAACTAGTCATCTGGTTCTAAAGTAACAGCAGTCTCACAGTTGCGTCTATTAGAACTAGCGACATTACAATTACTTCCTAAACCGATCTACGTCAGGCAAGTGTTCAAGAAGTGATTTATATCAAACACGAATTAGGAGCAAGTGACATGTGCGCTCGCCTGAACTAGTTCATCTCCAGTCCGCGTAGCGTAATAATTTGTATTGTTATCAAAAGTCCACTATTGTTCAGGTTCGTCGAAACCCCTCTTGTGCTATTTTCATTGTACTCTCCCACATTATAAATGAGCTTTTCTTCTGCATGATGATGTTGTCCAAAGGAAATATTTTCTACTTTATGAAGAATGGATGCATTAGATATGGATAATGTGCAGTTATCCTATACCATGTGCAAAAATGCTTGTGCATAGCTATTTTGAACAAATAGCATGATAATAAATAGCCACATGCACACCGTTCTACTCCAGTTTATTCCGGCTTATCTAGGATAACAGAGTTCCTATCTAAATTTACCTGGTATCAAGTAAGCTGTCTGTAGCTCATCCACTAATGCGTTCGGATTTAACTTGATTATAGTCGTCCTTTGGTGGATGCACACGTTCGACCTACTCAAAGTACAAAGATAACTTTCAAAAGGTTTTTCTAAATTTGTTTCCAGGCTAGCCTGTGGTTTCAATGGAAACTAATCTGGAACCTATCATCAATCATTATTTATGTGACTGACTTCAGGATGCTATCCGTATCTTGGTTTGGACTACGCATCTTACAAACGGTGATACATCATTATATTGTACATACAAATAAACGATTTTCCGTTTACGTGGGAGTCATTCGGTTTATACTCTCCATTTATGTGGGATCTAAAAAAGAAATTAAAATTCGATCACTAGCTGCGTGTCCTTCCCAAACATTATCTCTGAGATTAAAAAAAAGGTAGAAATAAACACGCGATACGGGGGAAAATTTAGAGTGACAGGTTTTCTTTATTTCAAGAGTTACCACCGTATATTCATGCTGTGATAGAAACGTTGTTGGTGCTTTTTTGAAGAAAATACGAGGATGGAGCAGAAAGTAAACTGCTAACTTTAGTCTCGGAAGGAATTTGACGCTCTGGACAGGTTGTTGTATTTCCTATAATATTTTCTGTTGTAATTTCGCTGGGAGTTGTTCAAATCGTGCAGAATTATAATTCTACATACGTGCGTGCTCTATATGATCTGGAACAGTGAAGACTTCTTGGAAAGTCTTGGAATACTACTAGTCACACTACCACTGCTCTTTCAAGTAGATATAGTAATCAAAACTTAATTAGTTGGCACTAAGTAAGCAAACTTCAGCAAATTCCGTTAGATAATAACAAAGCTTTTGAATTATTTTGACCAGCAGTGAATGTATTTCTGATATCTTCGATATTTTCCTTTAGTTTGCTTCCTATGATAGCTGTCTCTACTGTAACATCATTCGACGGTTACACACAGCAATATCCTCTGTAAGATGGTTCGTCTGTTAACCTACGTCACCATTAGTATACATAGCTTTTAAGGATTGTGGACTCCCTCGTGGTCAATTGAGTCTTCTGCTCATTCCTTTGAGAAGAACCGAGCATTTGTACAGACTCTCTGTAACGTTGTGCTGAAAACTGATTCCATATAATGTTATTTTTTGCATATTTGATGTATTGAACATAAATACTTCAGTGTCATTATCTTCCTAGTTAATATTGTGCAGATTATGGGCCTAGTAGGACATCACAAAGATCACAAAGCCTCCTTGGCGAACAGAGATATGAAGTCGGAGTTTGCCAGCCAGATTAGCTGGTGTATACCTCACTACGACCCAATCCGCAATAGAGTGGCAAATGCAAATGTATGACGGGAAGCAACTTCAAGGAACAACTGCGGTGGACAAACAAATCTATAAAACGCGATGAATGACGGATGGAAAAGAATATTCTATTAATATCAAACCCTGCCTCAGATGGAGCACCAGGATGCAACACAGCTTTTAGGGATATCGAATTGGTGGACCTCGGCGCAAGACCGGGATGTCTGGAGTTCCTTATTAAGATAGGCTAGATCAGATACCGATTGTTGCGCCGTTGATGATGATGATTAATATCATTAAACCAAAAGCCAAAAATTCAATATAAGAATTTCTTTTTTTTTAGTAGGTGGTTTTTAGTAATCAATTCGAAAGAGAGGTGGAGAGAAAATTTTAGAGAGAAGTTTCTTCAAAAAACATTGTCACATTGACGCCAGTATTTGGGATTTTTACGTACCGAAATTACCGCCTCTCGCAACCACCTTTGTCAGTTTACCTTCTATGAATCCGATCATGTAGTTGATCGTAATCCAACTTTCTATGCATATTAAAATATTTTGTGACAGATTTTCCGGTACCAGCATTTTGCTCAGAATGTTTCTTCTCGCGTATGGATTTCAAACGTACTCTGCATCCTCAAAGAAACCATCACAATTTGGACGTGTCCAATCTAAACGTGTAGAGGTACTGACGATAGCTCTCGTGCCCATGAAGAAAGTATATGAGATTGTAACTGATCTCTTTAATTATTCCATGGTAGTTGGTATCAACCTCTATATCCATCGACCATACCTTGAACATCCTCATTGTTGTCGCCATCTATTAATAGATTTCTCCTATTTGTAGGTCTTCGTCTGCATTGTAGAGGCTCGTCATTTCCTCTAGGGAGATGTCAACCGGCACCCTTCCCGATATGCAAAACACTGAATCATTTAAGGCAATCCTAAAAGCAGAAGGCAATTTAAGGGCGGTGTTTGTATGCATTGTACTCAGTTTATGTGCTTTGCATCTATTTGATGGGGGGGGGGGGGGTATAATTTCTCTCATGGTGCTTGCTGATGGAGGCCGCTTCTGCTTTGTCCTCCACAAGCATCATTCCAACGTTCTCTAAGCAAGCCTTAACAGCGCTGATTCCTTGCATGAGTGCATTTCAGCACCAGCGAAGTGTTTCGCAATCACAATCTTACCATTCTTTTGTGTTCTTGTTGCATCGATCGCAGCGAAATTATGAAAGGCGCGTCTTCATGGAATTGACATATATTTGGCGTTGGTGTTAACTAATATGTTAAGATTGGTCTAAACATCTAAGTCGATGGGTAACAACCAAAAAGCCATCCGACGCAACTCTATCCAAATCAGACGTATGACCGAACAAAATGGCAGAACTGATCAAGACGAACCGAGTTCCCCTTTGAACGGAACGATAATTTAACATGCTCACGCCTGAGGCATTAATTGTCAACGTGCCGTGATCTCAACTAGCAGCATCATCTGCATAAGCTAAGGTGTATACTGTGCAAGTTCATATGGCCGTAAATTAATCAACATACTGCATAAAAGTAGCGGCAGCACACCTCCTTGGACAGACTTCCGTTGCTCTCTCGTCAGGAAGTGATTAGCCGCTACTTCAGCACTTAGCAATCTCTGTGTTAGTATTACATAGATCCCCTCAGTTAAAGTGCACCCGACACTTTATTCACTGGGTGCATGCATCACAAAGTTTTGAAAAGATACACAGTCAAGGGCTCCTTAAATAACCACAGGCACCTTCATCGCTTTCCCGTCTTTCAGAGTTGCTTCCTCTATCTTTGAAATTAGGGAATGAATTGTAATAAGACTTTACACTCTGATAAGCATATTGGTTTTTATTTAATAGGTGCAATATGTGTGCCTTCTCGCGAATGACATCCTGCGAGAATGATGTTTAGCTAATTAGACTGAAATTCCTTGGGTTTCAATACTCAGCTTTCCTAGGTTTTGTTATGAAGACTACCCTTAACCTTCTGTCAGAAGTCGGACACCTAACCCAGGACAAGAGATAAATATTTGGTCGAAGTCTCAGTTAGTGTTTTATACCCTCCTTTGGCATCGTTGAATAGATGCCATTCATGGCCGGTGCCTTATTGTAGCTCGTCCTTCACCATGGTTACCATTGCTGCCGCAATGTTCCGGGTTCTCTGTCAGAAATCGTCAATACTCTCCCAGCTCTGCCACCTCTGACGTATCTCCCAAAATGCGTTCTGACGCAGCTCTAGGGTTTATGAAAATGCCATCCGGTACCAAGTCCAAGTTGGCCGATTCATCGCTTTTAAAGACCCTGCACCCCCTTAAAGTATCTCTTTCGTGTTCCAGTTCCTCATAGAAATATCTAAGGGTAATATGCTTCGAACTTTTACAGAAACTCCTTTATCCCCTTATCATCTCCATTCTTATTGCTTTCATAACCATGCAGTCGGATGGTTGCTTTCCTATGTTTCTGCAGTCCTCGATTCCACTAGGGAACCATTTTACACCGATTGTCTCGGATAGTAGGAGAAGGTTTCTCAAAGCGCGCTAAACGTTTTTATTTCAGCTCCCATCGCCAAAGGATTCCTTAGTTGCCTAAGAAGTGCCCTCTATGAACTTTGCCCAAATTGGCTACCTTGTATTTTGTCTTTGTATTAAATCGGCCTGGAAAGTTAAACTAAATTTTGAGTAATAGTGTTATTCTAACAGTGAGACTTCTTCTAACGGCCGCCTGTCTTTAGATCCTAATATCTTCTTATTATTAATAACATAATTGTAAGGTCAACTATTTCACTCTTCTGTTTTCGCCGAATGTTCGGGCACCCTTAAGCTTGCAGTCTGTTCGCCCTCTATGGATCTCTCCGGAGTTACCAGTTTTTACTCCAGGTTGGTCAACTCATCCTTTTTTGGTACTCTGCACAGCCTGGAAGTCTCTCTCTCTCCTTCTAGTTCCTCACAATATGTTCTAAAGAAGTCTTTCTTGGAACGCTATACGAGCCTCTTATATTGAGTTGTAGGTTCAGGAAGTTTAACCAGTCTTATTGCTGTTACAATCACGATGCAGAAGCCGTCTGGTTGATTTCTTGAGTCATTGCAGTTCTCGATACCACCATGGAGCCGTTTTACCGCTTTGGCCTTGGAAAATTGAAGAAACCGAAGCCCCCTTAAAGCGTGTGATTCAAAATTTCCAATCGATATTCTATCACCAAAGGGGTCCTTTGTTGTCTAGGGAGCATCAGTTTGTTGCCAAGAAGTTCATTGGACTTTGTCCAGCCCATTTTCCTAAGATTCCGTTTTCGTATTAAAGACTGTTCGACTGCAATAGGCAACTAAATTCTAAGTAACGGTGATCTTGCATTCGCCAGTCTCTAATAAACTGTAACAACCTTGTAGTGTAGATTATTAGGTCAATGACTTCATTTCTTTTTGGCCCACATCAGACTATCTGAAGTAGTAAAAGAAAATAGATTTTTCCTCTAGGACTGCATTTGCTTCTTCTCCAAAAATATGCTAAATTTACACACCTCCACCTATATGAAGAATTGTTTGACAGTTTGTCTAAACTCCTTACAATCAGATTCCCTTCCCTCCCTTTCTTTCTTTCCGGAAATTTTAACCTCCCCATGCTTCACTGGCCTAATCATCCTAGCCTTCCAATTCCTTCCAACGATCTCTCCCATTCTTCCCTTCCACTTTCTTCCTTTATGAATACTACTCCTTGGACCGCACTCTCGATCTCTTCCTTCCCAACCTCACCGAGTGCCACCTCTCTTTATTTCCTTGCACATCCCCGTATGTCAAAACTAACGCTCATCACCCCGCGGTTGAATTTGAAGCGGAGTTCCCTCGTTAAAAATCCAAAACCAAGCGTAAATTCACTAAGTTCAACTTCCGCAAAACCAATTTTGACGGTCTGAATTCAGCTTTAGCGTCTTTCAACTGGATACATATATTAACCAACTCATCGTGTGATCAAGCTCTAAATACCTTTTGCCATATCCTGTCCGATCTCCTCTCCTGTTATGTTCCTTCTTCCCCTCCCTACCTACGCTCGTACCTAACTTGGTTCACAACGAAAATTCTTATTATCATTCGCTTGAAACCTACACTACGGAAGAAGTTTGGGGCTTCTAAGAATGACGTCGACCTTGCTCACTTTCAGACTATACGCTCTACTGTGAAGTTAATGGTCAGAAAAGCGCATAAAAGGTACTTATTGAGCGGCGAAGCCGACCATGCCGCGATAAATTAAAGCCCTTTTGGTCTCACGCTCGCAATTCTCGTAATCCCACTCAATCTATCCCTCCTTCTATCAGTCTCGCTGACCCACTCCACTGCCAACTCCCCACAACAATCCTGCGACCGTCTCTGCACCTGCTTCTCTTCACTGTTTTGCCTCTCGAGCCCTCCACCCTCTACAACTCTCATAACTGCAGACTGCTCTAAATCTCTGGCCATTCCTCTTCTTACGCCTTCCTTAGTTGAGTTCTTCATTGGTAATCTTGACCCCAATGTCGGACTTGTCCCCGATGCGCCTCATAACCTCTTCCTCCTTAACTGCAGAAAACACATTTATCTCCCCTGAGTATAATCTACAACAAAAGTCTAGATGAATGGTACTTTCCTCGTCTCTGGAAAGAGGCTCTTATCATCGCCATCCTCAAGAGCGGAGACCCTTCTGTTGCTGTGAACTACCTCCCCATTTCTCTTCTCCCTTCTTGCTCCAAAATCCTCGAAAGATACGTCAACGACTGGTTGACTGCGCATTTCGATCACCTCATTGTCGAAGAGCAGCACGGTTTCGTGAACCATAGATCTAGGGCCTCAAACCTTCTGGTCTTTACCAACTTTGTTGCTAAATGCTTGAATTCACGACAGAAGGTACATGCTATTTATACCGATTTCTCCAAAGCCTTTGATCCGTTGACCATAACATTCTCCTCTCTAAACTTTCATTACTGGACCTCCATCCTGGCTTTCCTCCTATCTATAATACCTTTCCTGCAAAATTTCTTTTCATGGTTACTCATCTTCTTCCTTCTCTCCTTCCTCTGGTGTTCTGGTGGTGCCTCTACACTTGGCTCGCTACTCTTCCCATTTGTTATCAATGACCTCGCCTCCATTCCCACCAGCCCGTATTTGCTTTACGCAGACGACCTTCACTCAGCGGACAACCCCTTTCGCTCCTGAGCTCCTTCAAAGACCAATTCTGACTTCGTTGGCATTATCAATAGAGCTTCCAAAATGTCTGCTTTTATCCTACATTCCTCCTCTGATTTTACCTCAATCCAGCTCTCCTTAACATTCTTCAATTCCCTTGTCAGAAACATCCTTGAATATTGCTGTGTAGTCTGGTCCCCCTTCCGCATTCATGACTGCCGCGCTCTTGAATTTGTACAAGGCAAATTCACCTGGACCCTCTTTTGAAAAAAGAACCTTCCACGGGTTGATTATCCGTCACGACTCCGCACCCTCAATCTCCCCTCCCTACAGCAACACCTTATTTGATATGTGTACCCTTTTCAAACTCTGCAATTTCCTTCTCTAGTTTCCGCTTTTCCTGGTAAAGGCGGAAGACAAGATTCTGACAGGCAAGACTGTAGTCCCCTCTCCTTTGCGCCTGACGTTTCCTTCCGCCGAATCTTCCTCTTCCGGTTTCTCTAAGATTTAGGCAACAAAGTCATCGACAGGTCGGCCATATTCAAGCTTCTAGTTCCTCCAAAATCTGTGCTTCAGACACGACCTGATTTCTGAAAGTCGCGGGTAGATTCGAAGCCTGTGGCTTCCTACCACTTGGACACTCTTAGTGCAGTAGTAAATTATCACAAGCTCCACTACCACGACAAGGTGGTGTCCGAGGGGAATTTGAAGCGTGGAACTTTAAGAGATAATTTCTTTAGATTCATTCGATCATATTGTTTAGATACTCCTAGTATAGTAGCGAACTACTTCAGGCAACTCCACCACGACAAGGTTGTGCCTGAGTGGAGCGTTGAAATGCACCTAATTTTTAGCATACCTGCGCGTTTGAAATTTGCCACACTATAGTTTATTAAATAGTTGGCCCTCGGGATTAGCAAAGGACAACTCTAATGTTCATTTTTTCCGTCCCTAAATATTCAATTCCTGCACATTCCCAAAGTAGTACTTTCATCTTAAAAAGTAAAGTGTGGAGCAGCTGTGCACCCAAATTTCATAGGTAAGAAAGCCACCGAATTTTTTTTTCCCAATGGGGCCAGTTTCCTTTTCCGACTTTATTATTATTTTTTATTGTGTATTTTCTAGTGTTCCTAAGAAGTCTTGAAACAAGGAAGATTTTCCGCACTTCGGGATAGAAGGATTATCTTTTTATCCAAAACTCCTACCTCCCACAATAATTCATTCTACTTCGAATGTATGAAGCTTCCTAAATAATAATACACACAGAGCAACACCAGATGTTTACATCTAAATTGAATTATCTGAAAGGAATTAGCCAGAAAAGTAATTTTATTTTTGGTAACAACGAGGCTTGTTGTTATCCTTTTGAGCAAATCATGACTCGAAGCCTGTCTAGAAAGTTTATTCGGATGATTCCATTTATAATGATGTCTCGTGCATAAGAATAGCTCCTGTCGTATCTTCCCACTGGAATCCAATAATTTCACACCACATCAACTTCGAATCCAGCACGCTATAATTTGATACCCAAAGTTCCTCACAAGATAATTGAATAAGCCACGACCCCCGACTGGAATATAAATTTTCCTCCATAGAAAGTCCATTAAAAGTAATTCTTTTACGCAAATAAAATACTGAATCTGCTCGGAATGCTCGCAAAGAAAGCAGTGATCTCATCTCCGAGGGACCTACACACTGCCTGCGACTAGTATCAATTTCTTGAATAAAATATTACACTTTCCAACTACTGTCGTAGTTGAACATTCATCAATAGCAGCGACAGCGACAAGGATGAATCGCAGGAATTCATTAATAATGTATCTTTTGCGGAAAACTTTCGCCAGTTAGTTTTAAAGCGTCGGTTCTGGGGTGAACTTATGAAAGCGATAAGCCGTAACAAAGTGTAATCAATTAGCTATGAATGGTTTTAGCATGACAAGTTTATAGCAGGCAGTTAGGCGGGTGCAAGCTTTTTGTGTGCGGACCGGCGGAGGGGGTGGTGCGTCCAAATATCGATATGCCTGCAAGCTGTTACAGCGGCCACGACCCTCGCCATATGGCGCCCAGTGCAAGAAGGACGAATACTTGGTGGGTATTTTGCTATATGCTGCGGACGGCAATTAGCCTTTAGATATTTGTTCTTTCGAAGTTTATTTTATTGATGGGCTGGTGTTGTGTTCATTTCCGGCGCAGGCATTTGCTGGAAAATTAAAAATGAAACGCAAGCCCGTTCGGTGGCAAACAGCTTCGTAGGGTGCAATAAAGCCAAACCAGAGCAGAATTATGGCCACACTCGGTTGATGTATGAATGCAATAGCAGGCAAACATGGAAGCGTTTGTGTACTTTAGAAATCGACAATAAAGAAATAAATTTGATGGAGGTTCGTCTGGAGAGATTGATGATCTGGGGCCGAGTGGATATGTAGAAGTAACAGAAGTAGTAATTGTCATCCATTTGCGCCCACAGTAGTAATTGATATTTGGGAGAGGGGCCACAAAGGCAGCAGTGACTGCTACGTTGATAGTAATAAACCAGCGGCAAGTCCTCAATGAGCAAATCGTGCTCCCTGGTGGATGTGTGTCATCAATCAAATTCCCTTCACAAAGGACCACCACCAAATTCGTAATTTCATCTCCAGGTTTCTACTTTGAACAATCCTCCTTTGCCTTTAGTACGATGCGAGCTTAAATCCTGGAAATTCTTTAGATGATTTGCTTCAAGTTGGATGAGTATTTGTGGATTCCATTTCCAATTAAGGCGCAACTTGATTCGCTGGCAATTTTTCTAATTAGTCACTACGTTCTTTCATCCTACATTCTATTATATTCCCTTGATGTTGGTCAGTCAATTAAGGAGAGTGGATTATTCACTTGAACGATGTACTGTGATGAAAAGTTTCGTCTATTTATAATTCAAGTTGAAGTCGGGGAAACAAATATTGAAATTGAAACGAGAATGATCTGCTTCTTATGAAAGAAATAAGTTTGGCATTGTCGGGGCAGAGGAGAGAATGCAAAAGTTGATTAGGGAACTGTATTTAATTAGGTTGATAAAAGGAAACGCATAATCGAGTTGAACTAGCCTCGCTCTTCTTTTATGAGTTCTTTCTGAATTGTCCCTGTAAATCATTTTACCAAATCCAGAACTTACTATCAGATTTCAATTCCATTCATTTTAAATTCAGCACCATGTAATAATTTGTGAATATATACATACCTACATACCTACATTGAATTACAATTTCAAAGAGAATTAGGCCAATCATACTCGGAAGAAAAATTCTGCCCACATTCTCTGTGATTCTGGCATTTGATGAAAGTGAAGCAAATTGAAATTTGGGAGCTCACATTAATATACTCGTGCTCCATATATTTTCATCTAGTGATTGAGGCAAGAGTTCATATTGAATTTTCCACTTAAAATTGTGAAGTGTATATTAGATCGAGCTTCATGCCACCGAAACCCTCCTTCACAGTGCGATGTCCTGCGAAAATTTTGAAGGAAGGGCTGAGTCAAGATAAGGGCTAGTAACAGTAGATGTGTTAATTACAGGGCAGATGAAGCAGTCGATTATTATTTTACTGACGGGAAGTCGCACCGCGTCCTTACGAAACTATTGTGCTCCTTTTTACTAGTTATAGTGTAACTATTAACTATAGTATATCAAGCAAGCCTATAATTGTTAGGAATTTTAGTATATTTCCTACTTCTAAATCTTCCAACTTTGCATCTGGTAGTAAGTGTTCTCCTAGGTGCCTCGACCTACTTTGTATAAGTACCGGACACTGTTCCAGAACATGTATGGAGGTTTGAAACACACTCGACGCAGAACCTGCAGGCAGTGTCCGTAGATACCCCTAGCTTCCGTTGATGATAGTTTCACCGGCAGTGACCAGTAAGAATTCCCACTATGATTCGGAGGTTCTTCTTGGTGAGGTTTAAGCAGACCTTTGTTCGCTTGGATTCGTGTCCCCCAATAAGCACCCTGAACTGCTTCATTCCTGGTTGACCCGCCCAGTATAGTTCCCCCTGCCGTTCCTATTCATCTTTTAATGTTATAGCCATGAACCCGTTTCCGATTCCACGGAAGGATTCTGGCCCGTGTATAGGCGTCCCTGCTCCCTTCTTGGCTCATATCATGTTATCTCTTGGGTATCAATAATTCGCGGTACCGTTTAGAAAGAATATGAATCTTCCTTTCATTTAGGCAGCTCCTAGCATCACTGATACTCCTGACCATCTTGAAGATCGTTCTTCTTACCTTCATCTGTATGTGCAGATGGAGAGGGGTTAGTCCCAGGAGGACCTCCAGGGATACGGTTGAGCATGTCCTCACTGCCCCACTGATACACTAGCAAGCCAGTTCTTGAAGTCTTTCTGCCCAGATTACCGCCCCATAGGTAACCATTGGCCTTACTATTGCAGTGAATATCCAAAGTGCAACCCCATAGAAGCCATTAGAAACGTTGTAGCTTTCCAACATGCGTCGTACAGAGTAAATTTTGGTCTAGCATAATTCCCACATATTTGACCTTGTTGTTTTTCGGTGATTAAGCTTACACTCTCCAATGAATGGTACTTTTGTGGTTTTCGCTGGATTGATACGCAGTCCCGTTTTCCTTCAACAGGCACTAGTAATCCTTAATCCAGTTTGGATTCTATTACATAGGATATCCACATATTTGCCCCATCAAATTAAAACAATGTCGTCGTAACCCTGGGCTTGTATTCCAGTATTTGTTAGCACGTCCAGAAGTTCATCACTACCATACTCCACATAACTTCATACAGAACAGTTCTGCCCAGTAATCGTGTTGACACTGATGGACGGGCTTACGCTTTAGAATGTTAGTTCTAATATACTTGTCTATGACCTTTACCATCGTTTCGAGTACGATGCTAGGCAAATTGGTCTGATCGATTTAGGGTGAAAAGGATCCGTTTTACCCACTTTCGGAATAAATACCGCTTTAGCACGCCTCCAGAGCCTCCAGAGCCGGTATATATCCCAGGGCTATGCTGCTCCTCACCACCCTAAGAAGAGACTCTAAGATGATTTTTGATTTGGATTAGTGCTGGGAAGATGCCATCTACTTCGGGTGATTTCCGTGGTTTCAAAGTTCCCACTTCCGCTTTCGAGCATACCTCTTTTGCTAACTTCCAGTTCTCCTTTCTTCCGCTTTTATCCGTGGTTGGACTATCAGGTAGAATGTTATCGCCTGCCGGCGTGGGGTAGGACCCCGCGAAAAGAATTCTCAGAAGCCGGTATAATCTGTCCTCCTTATTCTCGGTAAATGCGCCATCGTCCTTCTTCAAACAGACAGAAGATATTGCCCCGTCTTTGGCTACAGCTTTGTTTACCCTGGCTGCTTCTATGGTTTGTTCGACCCCTGCACAGAATTCCCTGAAGCTGTTCCGCTTCGCTTCCCTGATCGTGTTGCTATACGTAGTCAGTGCATCTTTGTACTCCGGCAGGCCTCGGTTTGTTTTTTTTTTTGGCGTACGAGTTTTCGTACATCTGTTCTCATTCTGACTAAGTTTCCATTCCACCAGGGAACATCCCTTGATGACTTAACTGTCTTAGAGTATTTCCTAAAGTTATGTCTAGTACTTCTTGTCTAGTGTTTGTCACGAATATTGGAGTATTCCCTTTGCTATATATTTTCAACTTATTGCTAAGAATAAATTGAAGTAGGTATTCGATTGGTGTCACTACTTCCCCAGACTTCTTGATGGGCGTTGGTATCGCAACCGACGAGAAATGGTCAGGCCCTCTTCTCACAGTAAATCACCAGTTTAGCGACTACCTCCAGTGGGGCCGGGATGTCATCTCCTGGGAAATAGCCCGATGTCACGACAGTCTCTCCAGTGCTACCTCCGGCTTCTAGTGGGGCTTGGCCACAAGGTCACCGGTTAGGAACTCTGAAATATATATATAGTTTCAACTACATTTAAGGATTATGCAGGTTGTTGGTTTTTCGCAAGATAAATCCCAAATTACATGCATGCTTCCTCCTTGGAGACCACGAGTTTGCCCCCAGTACACCCAGGGCTCCTGAGGCAGTACTATTCCAATGTTCTCCTAAGAAATTGCCTTGTAATTACTGCATATGCAGCTTTCGTAACGTGGAGGTTTATCAGGGCTATCTAAGTGCTGGTCATTGGCCCCGATATTGTTTGGAGCTGTTCTGCATTGTCACACTATCACCCTCCTCTTCCGACATGGAGCTTTCATTCGCGTTGCTGACCAAGACCTAGAAGATCTAGGTTAGGTCGTGCAGCCTCTGCTCTTCACTGGGCAACAGATCCCTGACTGATCTAGTCCTTTCCGCCTCTAAAGCTTCCAAAATTTCTTCGGCGACTTCCATATGTTTTCTATCCGGTGTCTTTTCTCGGCTTTTCCCTGTGCACAGGTATGTTGCCAAATTTATAGTTGATATGGCAGCTCCGACGTTTGATTGTCTCCAGGGATCGGTCATCTACCCCAATCGTGAGGAGTCTACCCTTGCCCTCCACCTCGTTTCTGAAGACTCTCCATAATCGCGTATGGAGATCCTCATTCTGAGCGATTAGTAGGTGCATGAGATCTTCCGTCTCTATTGTTGCAGCTTTCGGGAGAAGCTACTGTACACTGTCATCTTTAGCGCTCCTGGTATATCATCCCCAGCACATGTAGACAGCTCCTCCTTCCCAGTCTGACAATTTAGGAACTATGGTTCTAAGTCATTCTGCAGTATCCTTCGTCACGGAGTCCATCATTATGTGACCTGGTCGAAAATATATTGCGGTGAATACAAGTTTGGCAGTCCATCCGTTGCACATCTGTCTGACAACAAGGTCTTCGCTGATTTCTTGCTCCTCATGAGTGAATATTTGCTCGGTAAACGTTTTTGGCAGTATGGCCAGTCGAATGTCCTTGACCGCACTTGCATAGCTAATGGTGGCCGTCCTAATTCCTGCCTTTACCGCTGAGCTACTCGGATTCCTCACATCTTAGGTTTAGATTTGGATTTTTTCGAAACGTTCCTCTCTTGCGAGCTAATCTCTGCTGCTCCCTGCTTTCTTCTGATTTCAGGCCTTCCATCAGATTACGCAAGTACGATTTAGTACTTGCGCCTCTGAAGCCTGTCTCCTTCCTGACGTCTGATATATTAGTCTCAGACGTGCTTTTGCTTGTCCCTGCTTTTTAAGCAATGGTCTTTGTTGGTTATTGTCCTTGCAGTATATCAATATTGACTTTGGTTCCACTGCTTGGCTTCCCAACTTCTTCCTTCTTGGGTGTAATCACCTGGTTCTCAGTATTTCGCAGATGTGCCTCGGCCTGGATAACGAGTTTGTGTGTGGTACGGGATCCCGCTTGTTTTGTTGTAGTTTTTTTTTTATTTTTGTATTGTAATTTTACTGATTTGATTTCCACAAATATGGGGGTCAGAAGGTCCGCCGTGCCATAGTCCCCCGTAGCATGGTAAGATCAAACTTACGCACTTAGGCGACCAGGTATCATTGAGAGTCCTTTCGAATATAGTCAGTTACTCCTGACTGCAAACTATCCAATGTGCGCAGTTCGCATGACACCCTGGATTGGGAGAGGTATTTTTCGACTGCCAGTCTAGATCCGTAGCGTTTTGTTAATAGTAGAGTTACCTCGTTTTGTTATTAGTAGAGTTACCTCGTATCAATACCCTCTAACGGCCTTAGTAGACGAGAGGCTTGGCCTCTGGACGCCTCACTTTCAAAGAGAGATAAGTTGGCCCTAGAGAGCTACATTCCGCATTAGTCTATCCTGCAATGCACTAATTGGTCCCTGTAGCAGTGTATACGTTATACATCAAATAAGGGCAAAAACTCTTTATCCCAGACGGGCTGACGAATAGATCGCCCTAGAAACACATGGCGCGGAACAGTAGAGGAAGAGTGTAGGCTTCGCTGAAGAGCTGGAACACATTTCCTGGTGCTCGCCTAGGCATATGGGACACGCTCTCCTTTATTTAGAGGATATTTGCCCCCACATCTTGTGTAACATTGGGGGAAAGGAACTTGAAATACTGGCACAACGCCAAAATGTTCAAATGTAACAACAGTAATTTTCCGGAGCACAATGGTGCAGTTATTTTGAAAGACGACAACATTTAAGGAGATTAATGAGAAAAGTTAAAAAAACTATCCCAGCCAGACTGCTCATTATTTGCACTGAGTACCGAGTATATATAATATATATGCTCTCGTTTTAATTCTATATGGATGTTCCGAAGGGCATATAAAACGATCCCCATAAGGCTACAAGTCGAAAACCGGAAGTTCGGCGTTTCAGGTATAAAAGGTTTTGTGTATTTCTTATGTAAGGATATTTAAGTGGAGAACTGCTCCATTTGTATGTAGCTCATAATGTATATACACTTAGAGTGTCATGCTAGTGTTTTGGGTTGCAGTAAATTTACACGAAAGAGGCAAATGTGAGCTACTGTAACTTTGTTGTCAGTAATATTATAGTTTTCACCAAACTTGGGGATATTCTAGGATAAAGTTAAGGAGGGTTCCCAATCAATTCCTAGAAAATATGCTTATAATGAATAGGGTGATATACTTTTATTAACTGCTTTGAACAGGTATCGGTATGTGGAGTATTTTGAGGTCTAGACACCATTTGCATTTCTTTTCAGATATTTGGGTTGGGTAGTTTCTGAGAACGGGTCCTTGAGGTAACTGACCGTTTACGGACCCCTGCACCCCTCACCTTTGCAACCAATGTCAAAATTAATATCAGTTTCAGAAAGTACTGATCGAGACCTTTCATTTGATATTCCACATATTTGGTGAAAAAATTCTCGACGTTTCTCCTTGGGCGTTCGAATCTTAGGCACCTGTTTTGCATCTTCTACTACACCTTCACATGAAGGACAATCTGGCGACTTACCCAACCCGAACTTGTAGAGGTACTGTCTGTATCCACCATACCTGTTTAATAATTGAGTCAAGTCGCAATTCGTCTCACCATGGTTTCGTGTATGTTATGTTCGGGATTAGCCTGAATGTCCTTCTACCATTCTTCGTCTCATCCCATGGAGTTTGTCATGCGGCGAATGATCTAATTCGCTCAGCTTACTTGCTAAGCTTCCTCTTTTTCGTACAAGCGGCTTGCTTCATCGGCTAAAATATCCATTGGAATCATCTCCGGAATTATGCATGCTGTCTCAAACGATGTTGTCCGGTAGACGGAGCATGTGCGGAGAGCCGATATCCAGGTTGATATTGTCTGCTATTTTCTACGATTCTTATCACAGGCGCTCACACTAGTGCTGCGTAAAAGAAAGTAAACCTGACGACTAACAATAAAAGTAATCGTTGGCTGTGTTTCGGCCGCCTATATTTAAAATTAAGCTTTGAGTAGAAAGTCCCAGTAGTCCCAGGTATTTTAGCGATAGCTGGAAGCAAACGGTATGTAAGTCGATGCAGATATGAACGGTCTGTCTGTTTGACTGTCATACCCGATTTCCTCGGAAACGGCCATTTTGTGTTGAGTTTCAGGGGTTGCCCAAACATACGAAAGCGTGGTTTAGTTTTTTTCACCGAATATGTTCAGGTGGGGTATCAAATGAAAGGGCGAAACTTCGAAACTGATCTTATCTTTGATGCCCAGTGACAGATAGGGTAAAAAGGGCTCAAAATGTGTGCCCCAAAAAGTGAAACAGGTCTCGTTCTCGGAACCTTTCCAGCCGAAAAATCTGGAAAAAAATCACAATGACGCGTACGAAATCTAGCCCTCAAAATGCATCCCATTCTGATTTTTGCTCATATAAAGCTACGCGCTGTACGTAGCTCTGAAGAATTGTATAAGCTTGGCTAAATTATCAATCCAGGAACGGTTTTGCAGAAAGACTGACTGGTTCGGGCCGCATTCAATAGATGAGTGAACTACATTTTCAGAGCGGGGAGTACACATAATATAATACTATGAGGGAATCGGTAGCGATCTGCTTGAAGTGATAGGCAGAATCCAAAATCGTAGCTCAAGGCTGACAGCCGTATATAGCCTTAAATCATGACACTAGACTCGGATTCAAAGCACTGTCAATTGGGTGAGTGAAATGGAAATTCAATTCGTTCTATTGATATAAACCTGCGGGCCTGGATGATATCTTTCCTGTTCTAGTCATAGAGGGGATGGGTGCCTGAAATCACATGTTGGTAATGTACTCTATACCGCGCTTCGTACACGTTTACCTTTCAAGTGATTTGCGTGATTTCAAGGCGATATCCATATCGAAACAAGGGAAATTTATGACAAAGAATTTCAGATTCTTCACATCTAGGAATGAAAAAGATCCACGTAGTAGACAGGATATATTAGGAACTGTACGCAGCAAGGGGAATTCTCCCCTCTAATATGGCTGCCGATAAGTGATACTATACTATGGCTCCTGAAGGAGAACGATTTTCGCGCAAGCATTTTGTAGAGTCTTGCATTGTTGCCGTAAAAGGCGACTAAAAGCGGCGACTGCTACGGAAACGTTAACAATGTCTCGGATATAGACAGAGGATATAGACTAACTACACAACTGTGTCCTTAAGCTACAGGAAAAGGCTTGTGATTGCTTTTTGGAATATAAACACTCTTCTCGACAACAGAGTCGAATGACCCCAAAAGGTTCGCTCCCTTAATCCGGAAAGAAAATTCTGGGCCTTACCGAAGTGGATGGTGGGACTACCATGAGTGCTCCTCTCCCTCTTGCTGCAATGTACTTTTGTGCTCTGCAAACCCAAGTGGCAGCAGAGGCAAAACCAGTTTCGGTTCATTACTGATGACTACCGGAAGGCGTGCTCCTTTGACCTGAGAGCAAGTTTTTGACAAGATATTGCCTGCAAAATTCTAATCCAAGTTAAGGAGCAGCAGTCCATCAACGGATGCTTTCTATGAGCAATTACACGTAGTTTAGGTGAGGCTTCTTAAAGGTGTTGTTTTGATCTTAGTGCGTGATCTGAATACCAGGGTGGGCTCCGACAGCCCCTTATTCGTGCGATGTGAAAGCATGATTTTGGGAATCGTAACGATAAAGGTGGGAATATTACATATTTCGCCGCCTGCTTATTGGTGGTACATTGATTGAGCACAGAGCTGCCATACGATTAGATGGGTTTGGATATGAGTAACAAAAAAGGCACTGACATTGGCCTTGAAAGGGATCACAATCTACTGGTCGCTTGCCTTCACTAAGGCGTTGCGTCTACCACTTTTCGCAGGATTAGAGAACTTCGCCCCCAAGTCTAATATCGGTCCCTTATATGATCCAGCTATTACTGGGAAAGCTATCTTACTGATCGGATGTCAGATACCCTGAGTAACCCACCTGACAATATTGATGAACAGTGAGACACCATCAAAAACGCTCTTTTCTTAGGTGCTGTGCGGGTCGTCAGGTATGTTCCGAAGGGGCGTCACAAGATCTGGTTGACCGGAGGATCGATGAATCGAAGGGATTCAAGGCTCTGTTGATCGCTACGAGTGACGTTGAGCGTGACACGCTGCAGATCTCATGACGGGAACCACTAAATCTCGGGAAGTTCAGCATGTTGCACGACGTGGCAAATAAGAATTTGTTATTGCACTGATTAGGGGAGCCGAAACTAGCGAAGAAGTGTTTCCGTGTTCTTCCTGCCGTCGCAGAGAAAACAGGAACATTTCAGAAGCCTGATCGACCTGCCCTCTGATTTCCGTTCCGGATCCTGCTGCATTGACCACGTCAACAAGCTACGGGTCATTTTAGAATAGTGCGCGGAAATCAGATATTCGCTTCACCTGCCTCTCGACAAGGTGTCAACAGAGAGCGTATCTGGTGTGCTTTAAGAGGGGCATTCCGGAGGAAGTAACAGTACCCCTGAACAAATTGATTAGAAGGCAGAAGGGACAGCAAATAGATCAGACACTTAATAGAGGCGACAATACCATTACTTGCTACGCCATGCAATGGAACCCACTCTCCCATAATGGCTGACGAGTGAGTTGGCCCAAGAGCACTTTTCGCAGAGCCGTAGAGGAAGAGTGTTGGGTTCTCGGGAAGTATGGAGCGGTAATAATTCTTGGCAATTTTGGGAACACAGTGTGTGACCACTTGGACGGAACTTTTCACCCAATCCACAGTCGTGAAGTGAAGGCTTGGAAGGCTGGACTAATTATTATTACCAAGAACGCAAGGGGTAGTTACACGTTTCCTTATACTGGGTTTAAACCTAGTTGGTACAAGCAATCAAGTATTTATCAGTGGATCTCCATTCCAGGCAAACGTGGAAACAACATATTCAAGAAGAAAGGCAGAATGCAGATTACCCTCGTGTTGTGTGGCTCTGATCGGAGAGCTTCCAGACATCCATAATAAAGACAATTTTGACGTAATTGTATGCATCGTTTGGAAGCCGCGACTGGGCTTTCCATACAGCACGAATCTACTTGCACAGATTGTATCACTTGCCTCTTTGTTGCAGAATTGAGAAATAGCCCCTTTGTGGCAGTCGAAACTATCAGAAGACGATCATTAATTGCACATGTAGCTTCCCTGCCTACACAGACTCTAGACAGAAATACTTCGTAAAGGTTTTCATTTGTAAAAAACCTTCGCTTTCTTAGAGACCAATAAAAAGGGCTTAATAAAAGGTATGATTGCTGCAAGCTTTTACTCCTCCGCTCAACTAAACTAACATAACTTAACTTTCTCTGCTTCCTCATCATCAGAAATCTATGCATTTACTACAATTTATACCAACTTCCATTTCGCAAGCAAGAAAATACAGCAAAGTCGGCAAATTGAAATTTCGCATTAGTTTCAAGTGTTACTATCGCAACATTAACAAGGAAGCCGTGATTTTACCGTAGCCATGTATTGTCCTTTTCGCCATCTAATTTCCAATGGTAACGGCGACGAATATGAAGAATCTCAGAGAGTATGAAAACTAATTATAATGACCTCGCCTGCTTCGCTTTCTAGTTTTCGTAGGACAACATTTGGAAACAAGTATTACGCTCATTCCCACATGACAAGCATTCGAATTGAGTTTAGCATCTTTAGATTATCCCAGCAAGCGAAAAGGACTAGAGTGAGAGTTCATTTGACCATTGTTTTCTGCCAGGGGAATCTGATTCTCACAAGGTAATTTTCAACCAAAGAAGTGAATGGGGTTGTTCAGCTATCCCTGAAGACAGATAGAATATCGGTGGAGGTAATTCCAAAGTAGCTTTGATATAAATAACAAAGTAGACTATGTAACCAAGATTTACTTAAACCAACTTCCTAATTAAATCCGCAAACGACCTAAAAATATTATATTCATCCGTTCTCCACTATTTTTCCAATTTGCAGATTTTCTAAATGGAGTGGATATTTTCTTGTACCTTGGCCTGAAGGAAATGCTCATTTCATCGACTCTTGTACAATTCTTCAATGTTCAGCATTTCAAAGCCAAGAAGGTTAGAAATTCATTCCGGTTCCCAGGCAACGGCATCCATCCTTACAACTGCAGCCATTACTCCATTCGAGTCTTTCTTTATAATTGGAGCAAACGTTAGTTTTGAGAGGTTTTTCCTACGATTTCAGTATACACATTTTTCTCGTTGTAACTGGCTTCCACCTTTCCCGCATTCCTGCCTGCCCCTTCTGAAAAAGATAGTTTTCATCTTTATGGAAATACAAAGATAATAAGGGAGCATAACTTGCATAGATTGAAAACCGCATCAAAGGTTGCAATGGTTTTCTGCACTGAGAGGAATACAAGCCACAGTTGAGCTTCGTTGTTGATTCTCTGTATTTTTCCAATTTTTCAACTTTCTGATTGTTTGTAAAGTTCAAATATGCCAGGCTTTGAACTGAATTCTTTGCGTAGCCATCGCCCCTATTCCAGGGATGATAGTTGTTTGAGGTACACACGAGTACAGTGAAAGGGTAGCTATCATGTAAAATTGCTACACAGCAGTGTAACTAATTAGGAAGACTTCTCTAATTGCTTTAATCGGAATGGAGTCTCCTGGGGAAACATCCCCGTACGCTTAGCTACTTAAAAGTACTTAGTTCGTTCTTACAAATTAGCTGACAACCATTCGGAAATGTTTTTGATCTAATTGTCTGCGAATTTGTACAAAATTTGGCACGTGTCGTCAATTAGCAATCAGCACAAAGGCGTCAATGGTAGTTACGTTGAATTCAAGATTACTGCTGAGAACATTTCTTCATATTCACGGACCAGAAACCACTATGGAACTCATTTCGCCAAGTCAACTTACTAAGCAAAGAAAATGTACAGCTTTTCAAAGGATCATCGGATTTGATGTGTTCAATAAATAATGCGGCCTCATTAGTTGCCAATGTTTATAACACAGGATTATTCCAGAAGTGCTTCAGATATTAAAAGCTTAATAGCATGAAGATACGCAATGGATTTTCAGAGAAACGTCATTTTTGCCGAAACCAAATCGTAGCAAAATAAGAAGGAATTGGAGGACATTTATTATTAATGTACCCATCCTGAAGGAGTCAGTGCTCTTGAAGTGTTGAGTTATTATGCTCGGCCGAATAGGCTTAGGCCGTTGAAATAAAACCTAATACGCCGTGGCAGAATTTCTAAGTAAATAGCAGTTCGTCTCGGTATAGAGAACGTAGTTCCACATTTTCGAACCACCTACTCTGCATTGATTACTCTACGCCTGCTCACTCATAATGAAATTCCACTGAGCACGGGCAGTAATCTTATTGATATTGATGCTGAAATGATTTATAAACTCCAGACATTCCGGTTTTGAGCCAAGTTCCACCAATTCAATATACCTAAAAGCTGTCTGGCGTCCTGACCTATGCCATCGCTCCAACTCTCTCTTTTCCATAGGTATTGCCATAATACACTTTCCGTCCAGAATCATCCTCACCCATACGGATTAGGGACCCCGCCCACCGCATCCTGTTGCTCCGGATTTTATCCACAGCTAGACGGTCGTGGTATCGCTCATAGATTTCTTCGTTACAGAGGTTGCCGAATCGTTCATCCTCATGTAGGGACCAAAAATTCTTCGAAGGATTTTTCTCTGGAACTCGGCCAAGCGTTCGCAATTTTTCTTCCTAAGAACCCAGGTCTCCGAAGAATACCTGTGCACTGGCAAAATCATTATCTTGTACAATACGAGCTTTAACCTGTTCTGTTGGCAGCTAACAACCGCGCGCGGATTTCATCGTCATAGCTATTATCGATTGTGATTTTCGACCCTAGATAGAAGAAATTTTCACCGATCTGAAAGTTCTAGTCTCCTATCTTTATTGTTTTCCTTTGACCAGTGCGGTGCGATGTTATCCGTTCTTTGGTTTTTGGCACTGACGTTCCCACTATGCTTTCGTCTTGCCTTCATTAATGTGCAGCCCAAAATCTCGCGCTACCTGTTCGATCTGGATGAAGGTAGACTATACATCTGTAGTTGATTGGACTTGGAGAGGATGATGTCTCTTGTTTTAACTTGTGCATCGGAAATTATTTTTTTCTGGGCCAGGTTAAAGAGCACGCATGATAGAGTATCCCCTCGTTTTAGAACGTTGTTAATGTTGAATGGTCGCACATTGGTCAGGGCCAGCCTAATCAGTTTCATCAATTTCGTCTGGGTACCGAATTCTCTCATGACCGTGTACAGTTTTATCCGGGTCATCCTATCATAGTGTCCGTTAAGTGCCTGAATAGCTGAGTAGTTAGACCGCAAGGCTATCGTGCGGAAGGTCGCGGTTCAAATCTCACCGGTGGTAATGGAATTTGTATCGTGATTTGACTTCGGATACCAGTCGACTCAGCTGTGAATGTGTACCTGAGTCAAATTAGGTTAATAATCTCTGGCGAGCGCAATGCTGACCATATTGTCTTCTACACTGTACTGTAGTGTACCGTTACGGTCTTGAATGAAGTGCTATAATACACTTCAAGGCCCTGAGCCAGTTGGATTTTTGCACCACGATGAAACGATGGTGCATGGTCATCAATCATATTCCAACAGTTTTTCCACCCCTTCTCACAAAGAGAAAACCTGACCTATTGCTGATTTGCCTGGAGTGAAGCCTCTATAATTGCTTCACTGCGTGATATCGCCATTTTTAAGGTTTTGTGTGAAACAAAACCTTATTAGAATCGAGACGGTGTCTGTCTGTCCGTCTGTCTGTCTGTCTGTTTGTCTGTCTGTCTGTCTGTCTGTCTATCACACCCGATTTATTCGGAAACGACTAGACGGATTGTCACGAAAATTGGTGAGAGTATGTAATCTGGTGATCCCTTTACATGCAGTAAGTGGCGCCATCTTGTGTTAAGTTTAAGGGGAGCTCCCCATACATGTGAATGGAGGGTGCAAATTTTTTTTTCACAGAATGTAGGGTATCAATGTATCAATGTAGGGTATCAAATCAAAGGTCTCAATTAGTACTTTTCGAATCTGGTTCAATATTTGATATTAGATGAAACATAGGGGAGTGAAGGTTCAAAATATGACCCACAAAAAGTGTAACAGGTCTCGTTCTCAGAAACTATCCAACCGAAAAATCTGAAAAAAATCACAGTGGTGCATCTCTACGAAATCTAGGCCTCAAAATATATCCGGTTCCGATATCTGCACAAATAAAGTTAATAATAGTATATTTCCACATTTTAGAAATTTACTCGGCACCCCCCCTTATGTCCATCCCAGAAGTACAACATTTGGCATGCGTGTAATGAAGAACATGGTGTACAATTCGGTCAAATTTGAAGAAAATCCAACAATTATTAAAAAGTCATAGGGGGTGAAACTTTACAATTTTTTGTGAATTTCGTTCACACTACAACCTGCATGACATCATCATCATATATCAATTCGTCAATACCACAACGAAATGAGTTCTTATGAATTGGGTCGCAGAGAATTATTTTGTTTTAGTTTTTTAGTTGTTTGTCAGCCAGACATGTGTGTATGTAGGTATATAATATATGCGTGCTAATGAACTTTGCGGGTAGTGCCTAATTCAAATAGATATAAGAAGTAAACCGGAAATATGGGTACGATCAATTTATATACGTGCATATATGTGTACAGTATTCGGAAATAGGCAGTTTGTTTGTTTAGGGTGAGCGTGATATCTATGGCTGTAATATGTACGTATGTCTCGTAGTTTGGAAAAATATGAAGGATTATGTTGGATTTGTAGCTATATACGGACAGAAAAATGTGCGTTGAAGTTTCTCACATAAGATGAACACAAAACCTTTATACCCGAAGCGCGAGCTTCCGGTATTCCGACTTGTTATGTATGGGACAGATAATGCCTCGTTGTCAGTTGTCAGGCATTGAACCGCTATCTTACATCTAGAGCGCCAGATGATGAACCGTTTGGTATAGTTGATCGCCTCGATATTTACCCAATCCGGGTATAATTCAATTGGCTCCTGGCGACTTATGGTTTTTAAGCCGGTGGATTGCACGCACTGTTTCTTCTATGCTTGGTAGTGGCAGTATTTTTCCGTCGTCTTCAATTGACCTCCTGCGACATTCTCGTTGTTGAGCAGTCCATCAAAACACTCAACCCACCGCTCCAAACTGCCCATTCTGTCGAAAATCAGATTTCTTTGTTCGTCTCGACAGGATGAACATCGAGTTGTACAGGCTGCGGCAGCATAACTTCCTTTTTTAAAATGCGCGCCACTCAGTTAGTTGATGTCATAGCGGAGCGCTAGTGGTCTCGTTCAAGAGGGGATACTGTAAAGTTTTGTCCCGATACTGTTCAGTCGCCATCATGCGTTGGAATAGTGAGGAGTGTGCCTTTGCCGTTGAGGTTTACTTTTCAAGCGGATGTTTGGTTATTGCAACACAGCGTGCATTTCGGAATCGCTTTAATTTAGCCCCGTTGGCTCCCGTTCCAGACCGCAAATCAATTGTTACATGGGTCACTACATTCAGACAAACTGCAAGTGCGACAAAAGGAAGAACTGGAGTCCCTCGGCCCGTTAGATCACCTGAGAACATTGAAGCAGTGAAAACGTCAATGTTGCGATCGCCACGGCGTTCTGCGCGCAAACACGCATCTGCCCTTGGACTATCCGATCGTTCTGTGAGAAGAATTCTTCGTGATGATCTTCATTTTCATCCCTATAAGATGGCGATAGTGCAGGCACTTTCAGAACGTGCCTTATCTCAATTAGAGGCGATTTGGAATGGCCGGCACGCTCTCCCGATCTGTCCCCTTGTGATTTTTTTCTATGGGGTTTTTTTGAAATCCCGTGTTTATGTGAACCGTCCAAGAACCCTACAAGATTTGAAGACCAACATCCAAGAAGAAATTGCCAACATAACACCTGCTATGCTAACAAGAGTCATGGCAAACGCCAGAAATCGGTTTACGCAATGTATGGAGAATGGGGGACGTCACCTAACAGATTTGATCTTCAAAACAATGTAAATAAAAACTTTAGACATGTACCTACATTATAAAAAATAAATAAATATTTTCCGATGCATACAATAGTATTTATTGAGTTTTGAAAAAAGGAAGTTATGCTGCCGCACCCTGTATAAGGCTTCATCCTGTTGACTTGTTGGTAAAACTTCCCTGGCCTGGTGCGATTGCTTCCTATACTTTTCAAGTTCACAGACTTTTTGGATCTCCCAGGCTTCCTTTTCCGTCTGTGAGGTCGTTTCTCCACTCACCGAAGTTCGTGATAAGTCTCTGCGCGTACCCGCGTGCTTTGAGAGTCAAGCATTACCCGTATGCACCACTGTTCCGTTCCGTTGCTGGCTTACATTTACCGTCGAACGAGTCGTTCCAACTTTTCTCTCCGCTGGAGCCAAGTATGTTTGTGGCCGTATCAATGATAACGCTCTTCAGGTGGTTGTGAAGATCATTTGTTATGTACTGTGGTTATTACGACAACCATTTCCACCTTATAAGTGTTACAGAGGACCGTGTTGTGAATGGCTTCAGTATTCCTTCTTACCTGATTGTCAGAGGGGATTGTAGGTGGCGTTGTAATTCGAGCCCAGAGCACTATGCCAATGAGATAGTGATCCGAGTCTATTTTGGCCCCCTATATGTTCCGCTTAATCTGCACCTCGTCAAGTTGGTCAAAAGTAGTCCCGTCTGGGGAGGCCCATGTATGTTTGTGCAAGCTTCTTAGGAACGGATTGTGATAATGAGCAGACTGGTTGGAAAGAGAGATAGGAGGAGAGGATATCGGAATCATGCGGGGGTAGACGCTTTCTTCATCTGAGGAGACGAAAGGTTGCACCAGGCTACGAAGCCGAACGCAATCAGAGCTATTTATAGCGGGGCGAATTGAGAAATTTTTGTTAAGGATGTCCACAAAGTTATTAAACCAGATGCTGGAGTTGACGTGGTGAATTGGTGATAAACGGGAATGTAGGTGTACCCCAGGTGTTTAGAGGGGATGGAAGCTGCCCCACTTTGATGTTGAGGTTTCGTTTGTCCACTGTCATCTTCCGACTAAAGTGGACCTCGGTAGACAGTAGCATCGCATTTGTACGAATTGTGAAGGAGTTTCCAGGAGTGGACAAATTTATTGAGGGATTGAATGGAGAATTTGAGATGTTGGTAAGAATCAAGTCGTCAGTGTACTGAATGGTTCTCACAGCGTAGAGAGTGTTGTTAGGGTGTTCAAAACGGATATCTGCAGTATAGAGAAAAATGGTGGCTGACAAGACTGATGCTTGTGGGATTCTTCCTGGAGGTGAGAATGGGTCCGAAAGGAAGTCGGAAATAAGGATAAATGATTGTCGGTTGGAGTTGTAACTTAAAATTAATTTGAAAAGGTGGGGTGAAAATTAAAGGAACTGGATAAATATTGATTAGGCCTTAGTGAAAGACAAAGTGGAAAGTCTGTATATCGAGAAGCTATGCATTAGTAGGGATGTTGTTATTTAGAATGGGGCATATGTCGGCTTTAAGGATAAGGCGCTCATGGGGGCTATCATGAGCTCGTTTGTTTGAAAATTGGAGGGGTGGGATAATATTGTTTTCGGAAGTTTGGGGGAAAATGATATCGTGGAGGAAATGTGGGAAAATTGACAGTGAGGATGCATTAGTTAAATAGATTGGATACAAGGGGCTAAGGGACTTAAGGCACTTCTTGATGACGATAATTGGGATCTGGTCCAGACCGGTTAATTTTGAGAAGTGACGGCAAGTAAGGGGAAACAGACTTACTGCTTGATCTTGTGAAGGGATCGGGAAATGTACAAAGGGGCACGTATTGGCGAACTGGTGTGTCAGCGTTAGAAACGTGGAGAGCGACGCTGTCTGCATAATTTATACGAGGGATCCTTTGCGGGGGAGAGCAGGCTGATAGGGGTTTGGTTAATTGGTTAATTGCACCGTGGTTGGCCGCACGTGTGTCGGTTATGCCTGCGTGTTGGTCGGCGAAATGTTCTGCGTACAGGGATTGAATTCGTGAAATATATGATGAAAAAAGAAATTTCATTCAAACCTAAGAACTAAAGAAAGCGACAAGTATTTGTCGAAATATGCATATTTGCCTATTAATAAATCATTTTAGTAAAGTGAAAGGAAACGGTTTTTAGGCTTTTTTTATATGGACAATTTTACTCAATCGTTCTGAATGAAAGTTTTGTTTAACAATATATGCGGGGGGATCTGTGGTCGTGAAGTTGACGACGAAGAAGCTTGATGAGGTTAATGGTTTCGGAAGCGAACGTGATTATTCCCTGATAATTAGGGGCCCTGTAAGGATACTTTAGCGACATATATATTTCCAGAATGATCTCTGTGCATTTTCGTACAACAGAGTCTATTTGACTGGAACGGGCAGTGGGGAGAATGACGGCGGTGAATTTGTTCACGTGGTTGAGGAGGCTCCAGTTGGGAGCAGCGTAGTTAGGAAGAAGCTGGATTGTGGGAGGTCGGTTTGAAGCCTCAAGCCTGGTATTGTTGGAAGGTCTATGGGAGTGGTGATGCCATAAGACTGGAACGGGAGATTGTCCCTTACTAGGAAGAGGTCAGTGAAGGAGGGTTAGCTTTGGGCGTACGAGTTGGCTTAACTTCTGCCGTTTGGTCTCATGGGGGCGTCGTACAATGAACTATATTTGGCGTTTATGTCGTTTCCTAGTATGAGGGAGGAGCATTTATTGTGGGTTATTGGGAGAGTCCTATGGCAAGGTGCGTAATATCGGCAGAGTGTAGGGATTGGTTAGGACAGTAAAGGCTCATGAGGAATACAACGGAAGGGGCGGTTGGAGACGCAGATGACAGTTTGCTCAAGGGAGGGGTGATTTTCGTGGAATTGAAAATTTTCTGGGCGTGATGGGGAGTTGCTACCAAGATGACAGTTCCACAGTTCCACCTTCGCCAACTAATTGGTCGGTGCAGAATGTGGTGTAATTGGGGATGCGAAATTTGTGTCTAGGATTAAGTTCGCTTTCGTTGAGGAAAAGAAGATCAGGTTTGTGTGAACTTTGATAATTTATGACGTTACTGGCTGCTGACTGCTGAATTGACACCAGACATTATCCGGGGAGACCTGACTGAGGAAGGATAGTAACGCTAAGCGTTTCTCCATTGGAGAAGAATGGGTGTTGTAAGTGAAGGGGAAGGAATTGAGTTGGGCGACGAGTTCGTAAGTGTACGAGTTAAAGGATGTTTGGATTTCTACGGTAAATAGGAGAAGCAGATTTGGGGACGAAAAGCGTTTCTCGCGATGGATGCATAGGACTGAATGTGGGACTGGAGGTAAGGGTACAAAATATTTGAGATGGTTTGGATTGAGGGATTGGTTTGTTGAGAGGGATCGGCCTTGATTCTCAGGAATAAGATCGTCATTAGAAACCATTAGAAACTACAGGCGGTATGCCCAAAGATATACAAGCCATTCATATCCATTGTCATCTTCTTGCGGGCCTGGTAAGGTGGTGGACTTGCCGCCTCAACACAGCAACTTCATCGTCCTCTTCGGAAAGGTCTGGTTGCATTTCAGAACCGTTACTGGGGAGTGCGCAACGCTGAATTGAACGTCATCTTCACTGTCATCTGTGGGGTTGATTCCTTTAAGATCAGGATCCAATTTCAACAACCCCCTTCGACAAAGAATTCGAATTAAATTTGGTCATTCTGAGATTCTCAATATGTGCACACACACACTTCATTTTATAACACTTAGCACTCAAGAGAAAAGTCGGATGCGACTGAAAGAGCGACCGAACTTGCTTGTCGCTAGGTCAACAAAGTGAAGCTCTTTCTTTTTGTGTAGATACTACTTAAATAGGTTCAAGTAGGCCAAGCACAATGAAAAATTATAAATTTGGAATTTTGAGGAATCAATCAATAATTATATGTATAAAAGATAGTAAATGTGCCAGAAAAAAAAAAAGGAAAAGCATATGGTATGTACATTTAGCATTTTTACTCCCGGAAATCCAAGATTTTTATGTGGAGAAATGCCTTGAAGGAATATGAATATAGATACTTTCCTGAGCGGCACAATTTCCATTTTTTTCATTCGGTCAACTGAGATCATGTATAATAGTAACAAATTGACTAAATGAATCCTAATTTCCGCTCCGTTGCGACAGCGGATGCGCGATGGAACCGAGGGTAAAACAAATAGCATCCATCTTCCAACATCATTGTAATATTACCAGAAATTAGCTCCTGGCGCTAATATTCGCCATAAATAACGGATTTTATTCTTTTATTCGCCCTTTATTGACTCAATTCCATTTGCACCGCTCCACTGACTCACTGTTGCTGGGTTAGGTAACATAAGTACCAACATAAGATCTAATTAAACCTGTCCACCTTAAGTTAATTACTGAAAATTAACGCAAAATCTTGTTCGACATTATTAACCCTCTGAGCACTGGCTCAAGAGACTTGTTATAAAGGGGCGCCCAGAGAGCTGCATGGCCACATTTTATGCCTGGCATTTAAAGCAAGAGAGGGAGTCCTACCGAAATACGTCGTATCACTAATCATTATTAATGGCCACAAATATGAAAACAAATGGGAATTCAGCCCGACGTATATATATATGCAAACGGCTGTTTATATTTGAGATGGAGATGTTACTTAATACTGTCCATGCCTGGCCTACAAAGTATCCCTGAGAATTACAAATGGGGCTCGGTCCACCGGATCAAGCTTAAGCTCAGAAGGCCAAGAAGGAGTAAACGTTCCGAGAGAAGGCTGTTAATTTGTGAAGGGCTGCTAAAAGCCACGATGCACAATTAACAATACATTTATCTTGTATGCAGTGCACAATTGTGTGAATGTGTTGGGAGCCTACGCAGGCCAGCTTCTATTGGAATAAACTGAGGGAAATTATGATTGTTGTTCTGTGGGTGTCTTTGGCTTTCGAGAAAAGTCTAATGGAGTAGAAATCTAGGTAGAGGATTTAAAGAAACAATAAATTTTAATGAATAATGGCCCTTTCTAGGGAGAATACAGTCGCTTTCTTGGGCACAATTTATTATTATTTATTTACGTTTTAATACGATGTTTTGAATGTGAAGCTCTTCTAGGGAGGAGATGATGGTGAAATGAAAACATATATAGTACTTACCCAAGCTGTAGAGTTCTAGACTCTGTGAAATTGTGAAAGCGTATATTTTCTTCGGACCGGATATTCAAGTTTCTTTTAATTCAATTTTCAATGATTATTTCATAGTTGCTCCGCTTAATAATTAATTAATAAATAAAGTTGAATTAACGAAGGACAAACATCGACAATTCTGTTGAGCTTTGGTACCTACATCTAATGATAACAGCTCAAAATTGAGTCAAATTCCAGATTTTAGGGGATTTATTTAAAACAATAAAGGGCGCGTTTGCTTAATAATTTGTATAGTATATCAAGGAAAAATCGAGCAAATCAGTTCCATGCAAACCACTTCCTCCAGATTAAACTAACGTTGAGCGTAAGGGATTCTCCAAGGTATCTACGACGACGACGAGAGAAGAACCCTCCGAAGAATTTTTGGCCCCCTACATGACGATGGACGATTCCGTAGCCCACACAATGACGAAACCTATGAGCGATACCATGGCCGTCCAATTCTGGATACAATCCGGCTCAATGGGTTACGGTCGGCGGGTCACTTAATCCGTATGGATGAGGATGGTCCAGCCCGGAAAGTCTATAAGGGCAATATCTATGGTAGAAAAAGGAGACCCTACCTAAGATGGAGCGATGGCGTAGGCCAGGACGCCAGACAGCTTTTAGGGATATCGAATTGGTGGAGCTCGGCGCAAAAGTGGGATGTCTGGAGTTCCTTATTAAGGCAGGCCTAGACCGGATACCGGTTGTTGCGCCGTTGATGATGATCATCTACGACGAAGAGTAAATCGAGGGGCTTAGTTTTTTCAACCAGCCCAAAGCATTCGCTTTGATCAAACGCTATTGAAACTTATGTATCCTCATAGTATATATATATATGTTAGGAAGTACTTCGGGGGAAAGCTGAGCTTTTAAAATATCTTTATCTCCGAGATAGATGCAAAAAAGGTTTTAGGAACAAAGTGACGGCTTATAAATCTCAGGTTACAAGTGACAAATCCGATGGCCAATAAAATGGATGTGTAGTCCAAGACATCTCCACTCAAAGTGTGCGTGGGTCGTGAGGAGGAGCGTACTCTCTGAACACTAAACTCATGGTTCTTGACATCCCCATCTAACGTAATATCCCAGATTCGTTTAGTCACCCGTTTTGAGTGTGACAATTGGAGGAACACATCGAAAGCTTGATCGCCAGAGAGCGAGCTGGTTTCCACTCCGAATCCTCCTGCAGTGACTACATCAACGCCTTGCGGATCATTTTAAAACAGGGCGCCGAACTTAGATCTTCTTTTAGATCCCCCATCCCTACACGTGCTCTTCATCATGAAAAAATCATCGTGAATAGGGAATATATCTAGGGTACTCTATGCAAGAAGGGCATTCCAGAGAAACTAATAACCATTATCAGGGCGATATATGATGACGCAAAATGTCACGTGCTGCACCTAGATAAAATCTCGGAGGATTTTCAGGTCCAAGGCGAACCCGGCAGGGTTGCATGTTGTCGCCGAGATTATTTCCTCTTGTCATCGGTAACGTTTTTCATGTTGCTTTATCTACATTTCAGCGCACTGGGTACAATGACGTGTAGGCGTGGTTGACTCACTATACCCCACAAAGGATGAATAACAACATATATATCATATTATTGCTAAATTCGTCTGACTCTATCTGGCCTGAAAAAGGCAATTGCGCTCTTCCTGCTTGGATTGCTGGACAGAACAGCGAAGGTGTTGTTTTGACCTAGGGCATAAAATCTAAAGGAGGCGCTTTTGGATTCTTCACCTCAAACTTAAGCGGTTAGTCTACTGTTAGAGGAAATGTTTGCTTCTTCTTCTTCGTGCTGCATTGTCCGTGTGGAGCTGTTCAATGGACTGTGACATCTTTTCTCAAACGCCTCTCCTACACTGCCTGGCATCCGTACGTCCTGTGGTCGTACGGCAGAAGTGTCAATGGGTAGGTTATATATTAAGGAGGGGCGACAATTGCATTGCTGGTCGCGATATGCAGTAGAATCCGGCTGATGAGTGGTTCACCCTAAAAGCACTTGGCGCAGAACATTGGAAAAGTAGTGTGGGTTCCCGGGGGGAGCTAACTCAGGCAATATTCGGTGCCAAGTCAAGAAATATTCGGTGGCATTTGAGATTTCATTTCGACCTCCACCACAGTGGCCAGAAACCCAGGGTATTTCTACATCTCTACAAGTTTGTAATCTAGAACCCTCTTCTATTCATAAACCGTCGGTATATCCTTCTGGTTAGTCCCAGTTTCTCTGAGTTTGAAGATAACTTTACATCTTCTACCGAACAGATGTATGAGGTTTTCTAGAACTGTATTCAATTCTCCCAATATCCATCAATTTCGACCACAGTTTCGTCATAGACCCAAACGATTAGACTCTGAGCTTCCCTCACTGCAACGCTCTGAATATTTATATCCATGGGCTGCAAATTAAGTATTGTATGTAACATAAACCTACGTCGAATGCCATACACATACTATCGGTAAAACCCAGACATACACTTCCCTCCTCCTTTCGACATACACTTCCCTCCTCCTTCCCTCCTCCTTTTGTTCCAAAGAGACTTGAAATATCGTCTCAGTTTCTTCCCTTTTTGTACATTGTCCTATAGTGGTTTTATTTAGATTTACTAAAAGCCCGTGCACCAACTATTAATCTACTGTCAGTCGGTAATCAGAGTTGCGTCCACTTTCTCGGAAACCAAGGAATGAAAAGCAGGTACATATGATTTGTTACTGTTGCTTCACTTAGTGGGTAGAAACGTAGCGCTTTCCTCCGCGTTTGGTGCTCAATCAGTCTCTCTGGATTTTTCATCGAGAATTTGAATTTCTGTGGATTTCAGTAGTCATCTTTTCCAGCTTTCGGTATGACGACTACCTTAACGTTTTGCTAAGAGGCGGGTAAGTAACCTAGAGCAAGACATGCTGAAAAAAATGCGTCGAGGTCACTCTAAGTGCTTTGTCCCTTACTCAAGTATCGCTAGAGAAATGCCATCTATGCCAAGTACTTTGAAGTGCTCAGAAGGCGTTCGTTTTTGTATTGCAGAAACCACTAATTCTCTCCCTCCCACTTCCGTTTCCTGTTCTTCCGGGTTGTGTATAGTATTTCAAAGAGAGTCTGCAATAACACAAATTTCGAGTTCGTGAAAGCTTCAACCGGTTTGCAACGAAACTCAAACTTGCCTGACTTATCCTTTTTAAAGACTCGGCAGTGCCTTAAGTCTCTCGTTCATCTTGCCGTTCCTCAAGTACATTCTAATTGACCATCGTTCCACATTTCTCACGCAACTAGCTTCTCGCCTCTAGGATTCCATTTGCCATTCGCTCAAAAAATATTTTGATTTTTTGCATCACAGGCTACTAAAAATTCAAGCATACTTAACTCCTCATACACTACCCTTAATTCTTGCGTCATCGGAGACACAAAGAATTCATAGGGTAAGTACACAAAAGTAACTACCGAATTTTTACTTTTACTATTAATGTGTCCGGATAGCTGAGTGGTTAGAGCGTAAGGCTGTCGTACGGAAGGTCGCGGTTCAAATCTCACTGGTGTCAATGGGATTTGTATCGTAATTTGATGTCGGATACCACTCGACTCAGCTGTGAATGAGTACCTGAGTCAAATCAGGGTAATAATCTCGGACGAGCGCAATGCTCACCACATTGCCTCCTACAGTCTACTGTAGTGTACCGTTACGGTCTTGAATCAAGTGCGGCCCTGATCCAATATGGATTGTTGCGCCAACGATTATTATTATTAATCTGGTATTGCAACATGATTGCAACTATTATAAAGGTCCTGGGAACAGAATAGCCTTAGTATGATTGCTCCTAATAATTGTGACACAGTACGTATGCCCTCGACCTTGTGGGTCTTTCATCGCAAAATATGATATGAATTCCACCGATTTCATAAAATCTAACTCATGGCTCTTGTGTCAAAAAGATAAGAATACTTCTTTAGCTTTGCCAACCTTCCTGTCAGTAGAAAGGAAGTGGCTTTGGCATGATGTAAGTTATTCTGAGCAGCGTTCAAAGTTGTAGACAAAACAATAGTGTGATTAGAATTCAACGCTTACCGCGAAGTATGCTACGTCTAATGTAGGTCTCAAGAGGGTCACCAGCCTGCCTCCACCTTCCACCGAAAGTTCTACCTTCCAAAGGGGCCCTATTTTTCTTTTGCAGCTCCTTCCACTGTCTTCGGCTACGAGCCTTACCAAGTTCACGGTGTTCAATCTGCGTAGTTTCCGCGTATTAGACGAGTTGCGTTCACATTATCCGCTTTCCTTTCTTCCGAATTCCCTGGCAGAGGCGAAAGATGGTTCTGACAGTTAAGATTTAGGCTATGGTCCCCTCTTCTTTGTGGTAGAAATTTTCTTCTGCCAAGCATTTACCTTCCGCTTCCTGGAAGAATAAGGTAACTGCGCCACCGACAGATCCTGCTCCTGATTCTTGTTTTTCACATTATGGATTTTTTTGTACTCTCCTTCCTTCCTTGGAGGTTGACTTTTCTGGGACTTTAATGTGAATACCTACCGATTAGGGATAATCCCACGATCCTCTTCGGTTCCGGATTGATTTGGAGACTACAATAAGAGTCCCGCCCCAGCTAAGGGATATGGCGCCCGACTTGTACAGCGCAACTTTAGTCTTGAATCCACGAAAAGCTAATAACCGGGCCGAAAGCAACTCTTTCAGGAACTCTCCTGTAATATATGTTCTCAAAGAGCCAACCCGGTTCCTATGGTACTTGATAACCTTCGGTAAGATTTCGTGGTTAGAGTCACTTCAGATAAGTACCTTGCAGACTTCGTCCTCCACCCCATGTGCGGCAAACCTTAGGCAGTTGAAAACAACATGCACAGCATCATTCGGAATCATCTCGCATGTCGGGCAATATGGGGAGTCGTCACTCCAGAAGCGATACAGATATGCACCCTCCATGTTCGCTTAGGAATTAAGTTAAGTTCAATGTGCTTTCGTTTGGTCCATTTTCAGACATCTGCAATAATTTTGTGAATACAGTGTCCTTTAAGTGAATCATCCCATCTTTCTTGCACTCTGAAATAATTTTACTTCGTGCTAGTTCCCGACGATAGGTACAGGCCTCGCCGATCGCATATGGTGGGTCATAGAGGAGTTGGCCCTCACTTGCCATGATGTCAATGAAATGCTATCACACGTGCTGCTTCGTCTGATGTTATACGGTAAGGGAGGGAATCGGTTACGCCTACATCTCTGGAGTGATGAAAACTACTTGCATGCAATTCATATTACTTGAAGCTATTTTGAATCTACCTCCATTTACTTTGTAATGAGATGAAAAGGAGTGAGGAGGAGGTGATTGGAGGTTTGGTACCATTGGCGCCCAGAAAGGGGATTCCATTGAGAGGACATAGTCTGTTGTAATAATCAGAGGACACATATTGTCTTCATATACCCGTGAGTCTGCTAGGACTATGAACAATCTACATTTATTCCAACATTTGAACTCGTGCTGCCAATTGAAACTGCTTTCCGGAGTGGAAATGGGAATGATTACTACTTAAGAAGGGAACACAAAAACCTTTTCAAGGGACATTCCTCCTTAAACTGTCACCTGGAGAAAACCGAGCTGGTAGACTGGGTTACATATAGCCGGTATGAATAAAGGGTGGAGACGGCTCCACAATATCTCTAATCTAATTATCCGGCTTCCTGAACTTAGGAAGCAACCATTTTGGTTAAAGTGGGTTCGCAATTCAAAATTTGTATATGCATGTAGCTTGTATTGGCAAGATACCCTACTATAATTTAAATATGTGCATACATTGGTGCATGTATTTATGATCACATTGAAGGTGAATATGACTCTTTTCACTTCCACCCTGACGATTGTTCCTCCAATTTTCGGTCCTTTCTATGTGACCCCCGTTTCGATTCATTCAAATTATAACGTTTCCTTTGTGCACTTTAGTTTTAATTGATATTTCTCTAATGAATTTCAATTTTTTGCCTCACTCTGTGCTTGTATCGGTTATAGATGGCAGAACAGACGCAAATGGTTTGCAATTTATTTAATTATCATAAAGCATCATGTCGTTTCAGGTAGTCGCACTAGTCAATTATTAGTTATCTGTGTTTGATTCGTCGATTGAAATGAAAGCAGTGTCTGTTTCGTTATTATTTTCTACTAAATGGTTTGTTTGGCAAATAGTTGAATACCTTCGATTGGCTTCAGGAATTCGTTTTGAGCGTTGTGGCAATATGGTAATATAAGGAAAAGATGCCGCTTACTATTTCAGTGGTTAAGGTTTAATTGCGTTTATATCATCATTATCTATGGTGCAACAGTCGGTATTCGGTCTAGGTGTGCCTTAGTAAGGAATTCCGGACATCCCGGTTTTGCAAGTAGGTCCACCAATTTGATATCCCTACGTCGTCGCACCATCTGGGGCAGGGTCTACCACGTCTTTCTTTTCTGCCATACGGATTAAATGACCCACCCACCGCAATCTGTTGAACCGGATTTTCCCTACAACTAGGCGGTCGTGGTATTGTTCATAAGTTTCGTCATGTATAGGCTGCGGAATCGTCCATCCTCATGTAGGGGGTCAAATTTTTCGCAGGACTTTTGTCAGGAACGCGGCTAAAAGTTTGTAATTTTTCTTCCAAACCGTAGAAGTGGTGAGACATTGCCAGCGGAACAGTTTTTGTAAATTGAAATAGGTTTTATTGGCAGCCCACAACAGTGCGCGGATTTCATCGCGGTAGCTGTTGTTATTATTCGTCTCGCCCCTAGATTGAAGAAATTATCAATGGTCGAAAGGTATATTTTCCTACTCCATTTGGTGCTGAAATTGCCATAATGTACTTTGTGTTGCATTCATTAATGCGCACGCTAAGATGTCGCACTGCTTGCCGCCTGCTCGATCTGGATGAAAGTAACCTGTACATCTCAGGTTGTTCTGAATATAATGTCAATAACAGCATAGGTCAAAAGTTGAAGAGGCTCACTCTTTCCATGGCCAGGTTGAAAAGAATGCATGATATAGCTTTCTCTTGTCTTAAAAGGCTGTCAATGCTGAATAGTCTCTAGATGATACTGGGCTGATAAAATCAGGGTCCACGCACATTGATCAGGGTCAACCCAGTCAGTGTTATCAATTTGGTTGGGATATCGAATTCTCTTTTGACCTCGTAAAGTTTTACCTTGGTTGTGCTGTCATGGACGACCGAGAAGGAGATAGTGCAACTACATTTATACGGTTGTTATGAATCCCATGTAGGGCGCAGCGCGTGGAACGCACCTAGATATATCGTCGTCGGTTCCTGGCAATGTTTATCAGCAACCCCCACTATTTTCTGAAAATCTTGCACTCCTAAGCCACTGTTCTACGGAACGTTGTTCTAGTGCAGCTCATTCGTCGGCCTCGTAGAATAGTGGATTCCTTTGCATGACAAAATCCGCAGTGGAAATGTCGCCCTTCCTTAATATGCAAACCATTCACTGCCATTTTCTCATCGATACGTCCGCGAGTGTATATATATATGTATAATATATAAACCTACCAAGTTCTTCGATAATTATTAACTTAGGCTAGAATACCCCGACGGCACGGCGTAGACATGAATTGATGAAAGCTTTTAAGTAATAGTGGCGGTCACGTATTATGCACTACTCCCATACAACATAGCAGATAGAATACTGCGGCAGGATAACCTCAAATTAATGTTAGTATAGAGATAGGCGCATTCACAACTTTTTCATAAAATAGCAAAGGCGCACTTAGTGCTGTTAATAGGTCTGCTGACTTCAATTTCGAAGCCATTTTCCGCAGAAGTAACTCTTCCTAGATATACAACGCCCTCGCAAATATCAAAAACGTGCTGACCAGTTCAACTGAGGACCTTAATTCAGTTGCATGCAATTCTTCAGTTCGACTCTGCTTGCCTCTTTTTCAGATCCTTGTGGCCAAGCATCATGACTCGGTGTGAGAGTAACAGATATAATCAGCGCTGCTGGAGTGGTTGAGAAAAAATGGTATAGTCCATTGAGCTTCCCCACGCTCTCTAGCCAAGGAAGCACAGAAGACGTTAAAAATAATAAGGATTCGTCAAAAAAACGCTTCTACCATAAGTTACTCGGCGCAAAACGGGAAGAAAACCAAGTCATCGCTGTTACCTGAGTGACCCATTAGAAACACCTTCTCTATAAACTGGACCCTCGGGACGGCGTGGGAAATCTTTGTCGACTTATCAAAAGTCGGCACTTCTATTGTGTTAATGACAAAAACGATACCTTGCTTACCAACCGACGATCCGCGACGGATAGATGGCGTGAATATATTGAGCAACTCTCAATGGAAGAATTTGTTTGTTCTTCACTTCCAGAAGCACTGCTGCCATTTGGAGTACCTGTCAGCGTGACTGAAGTCGAAGAAACAATAAAACGAATGAGATGTGGGATATCGAATCTGAGCAATGGAAACCGAAAAGCTAGGATCCAACACTGTTGCTCAGTGACTTCTTCCATCGGGTTATTAAGATGATCAGAACACCATCTGGCTTGCAAGTAAGCACCACTTTCCAAGCGTGGAAGACCAGCATCTTCCATGTCCCATACCATTAAGACTTTTGAAAACATTCTTTACAACCTTATTCGCAACGTTGTTCAAACAATCGTGAATCAAGCAAGGTTTGTCAAGAACTGCGGAACTACTCACGCAATACACTTTGCGCGGTGTCAGAAACATAACCCTCTTTACATTGCATTTGTGGATCTAGAGAAGGCGTTTACATTGCATTTGTGGATCTAGAGAAGGCGTTTACATTGCATTTGTGGATCTAGAGAAGGCGTTTGACCTTGTGCCAAACCTAATGCGAGAAGAACTACCCGGCTTGATCAAATTGCTCTACCATCAAATCCGATTCATCTCTCTGTCGGTGTTCAATAAGCAAGCGCTCTCTCGTCACACTATCTAACGATGTTTTCTTGGCGTCTAATAGCAAACCACATGACGAGCAGCTTGTTCAAAAATGGAACCATCACTGCGAGCTAAATGGAGTTGTACCGGTCGTGGAAAAATTGTGAGAAGATAAATTGCTATGCAAGATTGGTTTGAACTTCAACGAATGTGATACGGCTGAGAACCATAGTGATCAACTACTCATCACCGTGAATACAGGATCGACTGCTAACGTCCCTGAGGAGAATATCGAAGGTTCTTGCGTAATGCATCACTCCCGCCATCACAAAGATCAATAGAGCCTTCAGTCTCTTACGTTTTTTTGGTCTGCTTCATTGATTCCGCAGTCAGCCAAATTTTGTCGTGCATCTTCAGGACGTGGTCGACGACGACGCTCAAGCAAAGAACATTTTTGAGGGCCGTCCAATGCTCATTGATATTATGAGATGGATAATTGATGCTATATATCACCCAATCGGTGGACTCTCCCACTGTCGAGCGACAGTTGAATCATATAAGTGATTGATGTTGAACTTGCAGGTCCCCAACCCTATGAAAAATGGCGGACGCAATACGCAAACGGAGGCAAATGATGATTGGATGGCTATCCCTTTCGAGTGTCTCTCTTATTATATCCAGAATACAACTTTTAAATCTACTGTCGATCGGAAACTTCTCAATCTGATTGAACGTGCGGTGTAGGTCAGTTAAAACCCAACTGATACATAAGGGATCTGAAGAACATGCTTCCCATAACCTTGTGCTCAAAGAATGTAACAACAATTACGAGTCGGTAGAAGCTTCAGAAATCCACAAACCTCGAACCAGCAATTGAGAAAAAAGATGAGTCGAAGCAAGAGGTTCTCAATTACATCAGCTACGTGATGAGATGTTCCTGACATTTGGTAAAAAAAATTAATAGCACGACAGGCAAGCAGACAATCTATGCTGTGAGTTTGGCAGGAATCATTTGGGATTTGGTTAGAAATATATTTCTTCCGTTCTATCAAATATGACCTTTCTGTCTGGAACGAGGAATTGTCGAATCAGAAGATTTTTTCTTTTTTTTGTTTTTTGTTTTGCCTTCCAAACTCCTGCCTCAGAAAGACTACCGGTTAAAACACGCACGCAGGAGCGTCCAGGACTCTAGCCCGGAGCCGTTTAGCATATTACCTCAGGTCAGGCCTATTCAAGATCGGAGCAAAACCCTATAGTTAAGGGAACCTCAGCTACTCTGGCATCTCTTCTATCCATTTCTGGTGTGCCACGCGCCACTTGCGTCCACGTGTCCTCGTTCTGCAGTATGGTCTCATTTATGTTATCCGGGGACGCGTGACACCCAGCGCAATGTGATGATGATTTCTGCAGAAGAAAGAGGCGCCATCCACCACATCCTTGCAATAAACGTGGTCGGGCGACGTGATTCTTTGATTGTGTGTAAATAAGATTGAAAATACCCATGTCCGCTGAGCAGCTGGATTAAGTCATAGTCAACCTCATAGTAGTTTCGATTGAGCCACGGCCGCACATCTTTGATGGGATACGCGGTCCATCTAACCCTCGATTCTCTTTTCTTAGACTGCTGCCATGCACAAAAAATGCGCATTCTGTCTTTGTAAGCGTTCCTTATTTCCCCCTCCTTTTCAATAGACAACTCGAAGAGCCGCCCGTCTTTATACTTGCTCTAAGCTCTTGTGGTACATCTGAGGGTCAGCCTTTACTTCGGAAATGTCAAGGAGGACTATTCGCAGTAGGTAACCTGTATACAGAAATAATTTTTCAGTGTCTATAGCATATGGGATCACCTCGCAGAATTGAAGGCTTTTCTTTCGTTTAGGCTTACAAGAACCACCACTCGCCGACAGTGGTGACTATTTGATTCAGTCAGTTTCTCCGCTTGGAAAATCTCCTCAATCGGCTTGATCGCCCCACTCCGAAACTATGTTGTGTTAGTGAGTAGTCTCCCGCAGCATGTAGACTTGGCAAGCACCGTTTGCTGGGTTGGGTATCTTCAAAACATAGGGAATGCGGTAAATAAATTCATTCACATTGGGAAGATACTAATTTTTAAAGAAAGGGCGGAATTGCCACTTCCGTTTTCCTCCCAAATTTCAGTACAATTCCCAGGTTGGCGTGAATGATAATTGCATCATATTACTGAGGATTAAAGGTTTTTCCGGGAAAGTTTCGGGAAAGTTCACTCATATAGGAATTCAGACGAATTTCGCCATGGAAATGTTCTTATTGGATTTCTATGAGATCAGGTCTTCCGCATATTTTTGGACATACATAGAATTAGGGTTGAGATTTAGTTTAGGAAGTCATACGGTGACCAGGGAAAACGGAATGTGGAATATCGAAATGTACTGTAGGATATTGGTTTGAAATTTTCGTTAATCTAGGAAACTTATGATTAGTTTAAAGATGGCTTTTAGAAAGCTTAAAAGCAAATTCATGTTGTCCTACGGTGTCGATTAGAGGCCTCTCTTGGGTAATACTGGGAAGAATGCCCGTTTTAAGGAAACGCGCTCTAAACCCAGTATTAAAACCAACTAGAGGTCGGGAGGTGTACAATTGGTGTCATTGGGCTCGTCTATAGTGGACTTAATGCGCTGCTTGAAAATCTCGGTGGAAGAAGCGAGGATGAACATAGGCTTTCGGGATTAACAGGATTTGGGGATAGGAACTATACCGTATTCTTTTTATCAGTAGAGAAATGGGCGTTGAGGAGGCAGTGGTTGAATACTCGAGGCATGGATGGGATCGACACATGATGATGTTCAGTGTGGCAAAATGGAAGGGTGGGAAGCTCTCCCGATTGCGCGGATAATTGACCGGATGGGTGTGATAGAATGATGAGATCGATTAAAATCGGAAAATGGACTCCTTGCCGCCGGTTTTGGTGCTTTTGTCATGACTGTTCAGGGTGAAATGGTAGCTTTGGAGGGAGTAGTTTGCTATAATGTTCTCTTTTCCGGCGGCTAGGTGCTTGTAGGTAGGATTGAGGTATGTTGGTCTCTTTTGCCCAGTCGAAGTACCAGGGTTTCGCTCGATGCTGGAGAAGCATTTATAGTAGCCAATACACAATGTCACCATTCGCTAGCGGAACGACCTGAAAAGAGAGAATTGCGGAGAGTATCTAATAGTAAATGGTCTCCGCAGGAGGATCTTTTGATATCGTCGAGGTTATCATTGGAAAGTGAAATGTGGTTACGGTGGTTTAGAAGGCGGACTAGAATCTGTTCGTTGCATATTTATCCCCTTGCCCTTGGTTGAGAGCAGTAATGGGACCAATACTCTTCTGGAAATTCGTAAATATCCTCCATAAGGCATTAACTTTCAAATATTTTGTCTCGGTATAGCACATATTGTATTACATACATTTGTAATATATTAACCATTTACTATATATAACACATATTTAATTGCTGCTAAGATTTATTATTTACACAGCGTATATCTGAAATAAGTAAAGCCGAAACTTTTTATTTTACTTTCAGGTAAGTTCCGAAAACATTTCATATGGTCAGGAAATGCAATGAATGATTAATCAACAGCAGCAAGGGTAAATAACACTGAAAATTTTCATTCACATGTAGACTTATTGGCATAAAACGTGATTAACGGAAAGGCGGAACTTACTGAAAAGCTACCCTCGGACTGTTTCCTTTTGTTTACTCATTGCATTCCCATTTTTTTCTTTGAAAGTAAACCTCGGATAAATTCGGCCTTATCAGACACCACAACGGCACGAATCAATATTATGTTCACCATCTGCCTGAAATGTTGCTTTTCGATGAAAAAAATCATTAAAATTAAAAGTTATTGATTGAAATCATGGATAAAATACGATAATATGATTGAGTGAGTGGACGAAATGCGATATTATTATTTATGAATAAGGAAATCTCCATTTCTGCGAGTATTGTTTTCGTTGAACTTGCTGTCTCAGTGAAATATTAATGTATCCGCAAATTTGAGTGAAAATTAATTATTATCGTCACTGAGTTAAGATATACAGTAAAAACACTGGCAAAACCATCGCTGTTCGTCTTTTAGATACGACGGAAATTCGGTTCATGGCATCATAATCGCTCCCCAACCAAATAAGGACCGGTATAAAAGGTCAGTCCTTTACAGAAGCGTGAAATGTCCTTGGCTGCAATTCATATACTTTGGTTTCACCTTCAAGAGTTAAGTATATTATGTTCGTAACGGACACGCATTGAACTGCGGTTTCAAACTACACTCCCAGTTTTTCCTTCTTCAATTAAGAGGCGGCGAAAGGAGATAGAACTTTGTGAGCTTATGGACAGAGTTGACAGCTCCGATCTCTACTTTCCATAAGTCGAGTTTGATTGATTTCTGGAAGGAGTTCTCACTCCTTGACAACAGTACCGCCTGGCCCCAGAACACTCGCTTTAACTGAGAATTTGGGTTATATAAACTAAGCTTAAGTGAAGTGAGATGTTGGGATTCTTATGAATACTTCTCTCCACCTAGTTCTCCACAGTGGTTTTGTGCTCTGGATAGTTTGACGCTGGCAGTTGCCTCTTTTGAGTGCGGCCCAGATTAAAATGCACCCGGTCTAGATTAAAGTACATATTCCAAGAAGAACGTCATTGAGTACAATAATTGGGATGCTACTTTCGTGCTTCTTTGTTGTCGTAAAGATACTAAAATTTGTATTGAAATAGCAGGCTGGCTTTCACTCAAGGTTATGCTTTGCTGATCGTTTATCAGTACCTTTTGGACTTTTTTGGAGCATCAGATCTCCACTCCAGCTTCACCTCTTCTATTTCGAAAGAGCGGCCGACAATAGAAAATTAAGTACATCTGGAGTACTTTACACAAAGGTTAACTACTACTGACCGCACGATGGCTAAGGAGTAGAGCCCCAGCCTTTGAATCATGTTGCCGCGAGTTCAAGTTCCGGTTATCATGGATGTTTGTATTCGGCTTGTGTTTGTCTCGCCTTAATAGCAGCCTTAATGTTCTGCCTCATATAGTTCTTTCCGAGGTTGAAAGAGGCATATCTATTTATGGCATATATTTCTGCTAGAATATGCTGTTATGCTTACCTGAGGTTCAAACTGCGTTTTCCTTGAACCACTGACCCTTTGCTATAAAAGATCCAACACTGTACCAGGTTATCGGTTGTTGGTTTAAGCCGTAGGGCAATGCTACGCTTTCCCAGTTTGCCATGTTGCGCTAACGTGCTTCAAACTTCTTATCGACGTGCAACCTAGTTGTTATGTTATACCTTGGTATCAGAAATGTCGAATGTCGCCTAGAAAGAACGTTAATTTTCCTTTGATATTGACAGTTCCCCGTTTTACGAGAAAGGCCTCTAGCGATGCCATTAGGCAAGTTCTCATTGTATCATCACACTGATATACACGCATGCTAAGTTTACCTCTGTCATAGGTAATCATTGGCCTTACAATGGCAGTGTATATCCAGTGCAGTATTTTCAGCGTGCATCCCCATTTTTGCCCTCCACGTCATTAGAGCCCTCGTAGCTTTCCGACATATATTTTCAACATGTGTCTTACAGAGAAGTTTTTGCTCTTATGTTATACCGAAATATTTGACCTTTGTTACTGTTTCACTTCCATGGCATGTAATTTAATGGCTCTCAGATGATCAAGATGAATGGCACTATATTGGCCTTGACCGGATTTCTGCACAGCCCTGGCTTCCTACACCTTCGCAGTCCGGTTTACAGTCTGTCACAAAGGGTATTCTCGTATTTGCCCCTCGAGAATAAAACAATATCATCAGCGTATCCCTGGATCTGTATTCCAGTGCTTGTTAACTCTCCTAGGAGTCCATCTATTACCATGCTCCGCCTTAATGGTGATAATATCCCACTTTGTGGGCAACCTTGAGTGATATTCATGACAATAGAGTGTGTACCTATCTGTACTTCTAACTGCCTACTTCCAAAAACTTTTCCCATTCAGAAGACCAGGGGGTTTCCACTGCCTTACGGAGTAGGGCATCTCGTAACCCCGTATGGGACGGGTTATCGAACGATCTTTCGATATACAAAAACGCACACAATTCTATTTACTTTGTTTCTATGGCATCTCGGACTAGATCCACCAATTGATACAAGGCGGATTGGGTTAACCGTTCTGCCCGGTAAGCCTGTTCACATGAATGTAGGGGATTGCGTATTAGAAAGTTCCCGAACTTTTTTTGAAAATGTAGGGTGAAGATTATCCGTTTTATTCGTTTTTGGAATAATGGTGACCCATACTCGTCGCAATGCCTTTGACATATACCATATGTTGCCTCTTACCAGCCTTAGGAGAGATTTGAAGATGATTTTCAAGCCTCTCTGGAATAGTGCTAGGAAAACGCTATCTACCCCGGGTGATTTCACTAATTTAAAGGCTCCCACTTCCCATCTTACTCTAATTTGCGAGTATATCTCTTTCGCTGGTTTTCAATTCATATTTTTCCTGCTCCTGTCCATTTTTGGGGTGTCAGGTAGAATGCTATTGCCCTCCGTCGTAAGGTAGAACCGCGGGAAATGAGTTTCGAGAAACAGATGTACCATCACCTCCTCATTCTCGGTAAATGTTCCATGTTCTATCTATAGGCGTTGGCATCGCAGTCGAGAAGAAGTAGTGCCTTCCTCTTATAGTACGCTAGTCTACTGACTAATGCCGATGGGAACCAGGTGTCGTGAGCTGGGTAGTATCCTGATGCCACAAGAACTTAAAAACTGTGAAAAACATGCATATTTTAAGTTTGTTTTAAAATGATGCAAATTCTTGGTTTTTCTTAAGAGGCATTTCAAATTACCTACATATCTTTTCCCCACAGATCGCAAATCTGCCCCGCTACAGCCATCGCGTTTTACTCAGTACTATTCCCATGATATCCTTTGATTTTGCCCTTGTAATTACTGTAGATGGATCTCTTCCATGCTGGAAGGTTACCTGGGCTATTTTAGGGGTGTCCCCGGGCGCCGCTAATCCCTGCAGCTCTAATTCAAATGGGAGAAATTTTCTACTCCTCCGACTTGATCCCTAGAAGATCTAGGTCGTCCAGCTTCTCCTCTTTTGTGGGCATCATGTCCAATTTCCTGGTTGGTAATGCAGTAGGCTTTCCACCCGATGTGCCTTAGGAAGTATGCCTGCTTGGCTTCTTCCTGTGCGGTTCACAGGTATGCCACCAAACTTCTAATTGATAGTACGAACGAAGTTTAGTTGCCTTCAGAGTCATCTACACCGATGGTGAAGATTTTGCCTTTCGCCTCCAAGTAAAGAACTTGTAAAAACTCTTCATAAGCCTATGTAGAGATGCATATCTTGAGTGACAAGGGCTTCCCCGTCTCAATCGCTGTTTTAGGAAGGTAGGCAGTCAGCGTGTGTACCCCTGGTGCATCATCCTGAGTATATGTCGACAGTTCCGTTCTTTTCCATTCTGATTGTTTGGGAACTATAATCCTAAGCGGGCTCACCTTATCCTCGCGCAGTGAACTAGTATAATACCTGGTAGAAAGCCTATGCCAGTGAACAAGAGCGGATTATTTTATTCCTCAGATACTTCAATGACGACAAAGCCCTCAACTATTGCCTGCTCCCCACATGTGAGCGTAACCAGTTGTATGCTCTTTACCGCATTAGTATAGCTATCGGCGGGTCAACTGCCTCTTGCCTTCACCTCTTACCGCTCGGAGATTTCCCCTTTCTTCAGTCTTAGCTATGATGCCAAAGGCTCAGGTTTGCCTGAGCTGTCACTAGGACTTTTCTTGCCTTCAGTCTTTACTTCAGATAGCACAGATTTCATTTAGCAACTGCACCATTGAGGCCTGTCTACTTCCTGTTTCCTTGCTTTTGATACGGATACCACCCATTAACGGCCTTGATAGATGAATGGCTTGGTGAATCAAATATTCTCCTCAGACAGGAATAGATTAGCTCCCAAAAGCCTGTACTCTGAATCAGACTATCCTGCAGTTCACTGCTTGACCTTCACAACAACCGTAATTTGATAATAGCTTTGAAGTCTCAGAATGCCACTTTGAACTTCAAATTTCTCGGAAAAATTTACCTCGGTGCGCCATCATATGCCGCTCTGATAATAGGTAATAGTAGATCCCGAATGCCCCTCCTGCGTGGAGTATTCCAAATACACTCCCTATTGACGCTGTTGAAAGGAATCGATGAAGACAAGAGTAGCGAAGATCTGAATTCCGCGCACTGTTTCCAAATAACCTGCAGGGTGTTGACGTGAATAGCGCAGAAGGATCCAGAGGGGAAATCAGCCTACTTTCTATCCCTCAAGCTTTTGGTATGTTCTTGAATGCGCTTCAGTGGAATTCAAGCTATTATCTTTGCAACGGGGAGGAAGCACGCCGATTTCCTTCAAATTGTCATACTCACGAGGGGTACGCTGTTTCGGAGTCTTCGCGGTCATCCCCTTCCATCAATTACTGGAAAGGATCTCAGATTCCCAGGATTTACGAAATGGTGAAAAAAGTAGTGCTGCTGGCACAGGAGCTGCGATGATAGTTCCTCGGGGATAATAATAATTTTTCTTTTATTTAGAGGACTAGCCCATATTTGCATGGTAACTGGCCATTTCATCCACAAGAAGTTAAACTTTAGCAGATGTTAGACGGTTCAGAACTGGGAAATGTTCCCGTCCATCTCTCACTGCTCGTCCGTGAGGATGAAACCTACCGCTAATGCTCCTCAAAGGACTGTCGAGGAATATAGAGACGGTGGAAGCTCAAGAAAGTCGCCTACCTATCACCATTGCCATTACGGAATCTAATATCTCACAGCTAATATCCGGCCTCTATCCCTTTTCAATAGTATTTCACGACAGGGGAATACTTGGAGTGAAGTCTACAATCCACAGCTCACAAAAAAGCCACCACCTTAGTGCCGCATCTACACATATATGTGCGTATGGCAATCAGTGGTTAATGGTTCACTCTCTCTCGGAGGTTCTTGAATCTTATTTCTCAGGTATCTCATCAGCGCATTTACGGTGAGGCGTTTGATCGGCTCAACCAATAAAAATTTCGAGAAGAACTTTTAACCCAATATTTCCGGTGCATGATGATCTATACGCATTGTTGAAGATCAGTGCTATTGCAGCTGAAGAAAGGAGGATTTGGTTGGGAGCTTTCGACTTCTGTGCTTTTCGCAGTTACAGATGTAGTCCTTCACCTATAAAGTAATTTTAGGCCAATAATATCACAAATGCAGTCTACCCAAAGTTTTGCCAAAGAATGAATGGTGACACGGGCGGTTACCGGTGTCGTTTGCTCCTCCGGAATCCACAGTTTCCCGAAGCATGATTTTTTCGCTTGTATTCAAATTAAAATTCACATCCGCAGTGTTTTCGGTTCCCTCCAAAGTATCCACTTCAGTTCGACAATGCATTTGAGTCAGAGAATCTGGCACAATATTTTGATAGCCTTTCCTGTGTTCTGAGACGAACGAGAATCCTTGAAATTTCAACGCCCATTTGGCTACTCCTCTGTGCAGGCCTAACTATTTCATCAACCATTTGACTGAAACTTTGTTAGTTACGGCTTTGAATGTTGAGCCTTCTACGAATGCTCGAAATTTGAGACTATCTCTACCGCTACCAAACATACCTTTTCAATGACAGTGTAGTTTCGCTTAGTTTTCGTAAGCTTCTTCGACATATTCGTTTAGGAATTTCATCTTCTTTCTCTATTACTTGCGTAAGAAGTGCACTACGCCATGCTTGCGTGCGTAACAATGAATAGTGAAGGGTATGAAAAGTCAGAGCTGGACAAGACTGGAACCGAAGAAAGACTCGTTTATATAGAGCTGAAGGCCAAAACAGCTTCTTGTGAAACATGTCCATCAACGGTGCACCTAGTGAAGGAAATATAATAATAATAATCGTTGGCGCAACAATCCATATTTAATCCACAGTACACTGTGGGAGGTAATGTGGTCAGCACTGCGCTCCCCCGAGATTATTACCTTGATTTGACTCAGGTACTCATTCACAGCTGAGTCGACTGGTGTCCGACATCCAGTCACGATAACAAATTCCTCTGTCCCCAGCGAGATTTGAACCCCGACCTTCCGCTACGACAGCCCAGCGCTCTAACCACTTGAGTCGTCCGGACACACAGCGAAGGATAATCCAGTATAAACCTGCCGATCGACGCAAGCATTGAGTTAGAGGGAACTCGAAAATTAGCGACGCAGGGAAGCTCAGATGCGGAGAACTTCAACGACTTTATCAATAGCTTTCTTGTCAATGAAATTTGGGTACTCTACTCTACATAACTACACTCAATGCATCATCCTCGTTGTCTTTGGGAATATCAGAAACATTCACTGAACTATCGGTAGAGCCCAGAATTATGAATCCGGATTTGCTGAATGCAACCTAATGTTTGTTATGTCATCTCCATAACTTTCGCAATCATCTAGTTTTTTTACATTTGTCGAAGAATAGCGTAAACGTATAAATAATCGCTCGTTCCGATCTAGAGCAAAGCACTCGCCCACTTGAATTGATATCGAAACACGGGACTGGTATTGGTCTAACATCTAATTCGTCCTGAAACGTCGAAATCGCTCGCTCAAACACCATTCACTTTCGATAGTCTTCCCTCAGCAATCTCGAAAACTCCTACTAGAACCTGAAATATCCCTGCATATGTGAAGAACGTAAGCGAAACAAGACACCGGGCGGAGGAAAACGCATCCATCCATTGGTAAGTCGCGGTCGACGCAGTAATAACACACACAAAAGTTTCAAATCAGAACGTCAAATTGAGATCACCTGTTAAAATGTAAATTCTTAACCATTCCTTACACTTACTGAGCAGTCTAAGTTCTTACTCATCAGAAACTCCCACATGGACCAATTTCCCATAAATCTGACTTTTCTCACAAGAAAGGAATGTAGTTCTCAGATTTCCCTCCGAGCAGCAGGATGCAGAAGAGCAGTGACACAGTAAAATCGTAGGTCGTCCTGCAACCAGAAACAAAATCGAACCACTTCCCACTTCCACTAAATGTTTAGATAATTAAGGCAAATCAAAATTTCAACTCAATACAAGGAACGGAAGTGAGCACGATTTCAGCCTATAAACAGCGCGAGTTTAATTGGATTGAACTTACTTAACTTAATACTATTTGCTGCTACAGTGTCCTCTAAACAACTGTTCAGCTCATCTGCGGTCAATCCGTCAGCCGGTCTCGGTCCCACCAATTTCGTTTCTGGTCCATGGCCTGGAACTTGCCAGCTCAACGTCAACAGCAACCTAAACTGCTATGTGCAGCAAGTCATTTCCCTCGGCCAGGATCAACGAACGGTTGGCCAATTCTCACTGGCTACATTGGAAATTTATGAATAAATAAAATTTAAAATTGTTTAATTGAAATTGGACAATGAAATTTAACGGAAAGGGACCCGTTGTTGGTTTGTTTTAAAAAACTAAGAAAATTTAATTAGTTGAACTGTTAAGTATTGTATTTAAATGAATGACGGGATTTGAATTGAGAAATAAAGAAGGATAATTCGTAAAACTAAAGGGGTTTTTCTACCCCTTTAGGAAGGGAGGATGAAGGGACTATTACACATTATTGCATGCATTATTTGGTTAAATTGACTCCGGAAAATGCGAGTGAAATACTGATCCTCTCGCTAAGCCGCGGACATTATAATGAAAATGTTGTAATGACGCGTTGTCGTTCAAGCCATAGAACTAGAATTGACAGCTAGAAACGAACAGAACCTTTAATTTAATTAATAGGCAGTCAGTGAGGCGGTAATTTCCAAATACATATGTAATTAGTTGTAAACCCACATGATTATAAGGATTCTCTGAATAATTAATAAGCGTGTGTATGTGCCTCCCAACGTATGAACACATTTGGAAGGACAAACTTTGAGCTTCGCTTTCCCGACGATTTCTCCGGCAACTGAAACTCGTGATGCTACCTATTTAGTTGAGGTTGAAATCCATCTCAAGAACTAGGTAGACTGTGCAGCAATCATCTGTTACTAACATGTTCGGAACATATTCAGAGGAGAGCTCATTGAATTGGAAACCACTTAGGGAATTTTTGATTAAGTTCTCAAATGTTAAATTACCTCCGTCGGAACTAATTAGTATTGGCTCCAACAAACATAAAAGAGCAGTCCTTTACGTCAGTCAGTCGTCCCGATCCGAGTTCAACCTTCCAAGCTCTAAGTCCTGTACTGCACCGACTCCAGCCCAGTCATAATTGCATACGCCACTAACATTTTAATGGGCCGATATATCGGAATCAAAAATATATAAACCAATAAATTATATTGGATTTATCCTCGAATGCCCAAAGGGTAGTATTTCCAGTATCGGATGAAGAAATACGCTTATCATGGTCGAAATTGTTTTTCTCTACGCATTCAAGAAAAGTAGGGAAACGAAGAATTTTCCTATGATGGATTTGTTGATTATATTCGATGAGCGATTGCGAGTTTGAGAGGCAGGACGTGGAAATTGCGTACGTAGCAAAGATGCTAGAGAGGGATCTATCCATCCAAGCATTTTCCCGATATCATTTTTTCTTCTGTTCGGTTTCAGCATGCTGTTTTATTTTTTCGCTCCCTTTTGCTGTTCTCACGTCCCAAAGATGGATTTGTTCGTGCTTGTATATCGCCATGTTTCACACAGGACCTACATTCTGTTTGGTGAAAGGACATACGTACGAGTACAATACCCTTGTTTGAGCGAGTGTGCAAATGGTCTCGCATCCTGGTATGAATGGAATTAGTTGTATTTGTCAGTGATTGATGATTTTTGAAGCTCAAGTGGTATGTGCTACCCTTTTTCCTTATTTATGGAATAAGACGATATGAAATGGAATTTGCATATAGAATGACATTATGACAGCAAAGCTCCTTTAGGTGGGTAAAATTAACAATAATTGCTTTTCTGAATGCGTATCGTCATTATATGCCTCGATATGAACACAGCAAACACACAGCATATTAGATATGCGTAGAGATGAATTGAGCACACGGAAAGCCTACATGGTTGGGAAAGATAAAAAATGAAAAATGAAAATTTCGTCGATATTATTAATTCGAAAAAAAAAAACCTTTCCGTTGACAAAGGATCCAAAAATACTGACGTAATATGAAATAATGATGAAGCACTGTTTCGGAAATCAGACTGTTCATTATGCTCGTTATGTTCATTATTTTGGCATTCTTTGCAGTCCCTGCATGATACTGACAATGTACCATCACAAAATGTAACGTCATTCTGCAGGAAAGTCCAGGAATGGGGACAGATCTGTTTCAAACAAAATCTGATACATGTCTCTATCTGAACTTTTATAATTAGAGATTAAATTTGGAACTTCAGCCTCGTTCCACTTTTAGCCTTGACTTTACAAGCAAATAGAAGATTGCAAATAAGTAGCTACTAATGTTGTAATATTACTTTCTGAAGCGATTTTATGTGATGCTAAATTCCGTGTGTATTTAATTAGAGCTTCCAATATTGTTGATTAATTATCTCGTCTTAAGCGGTGTGATGGAAAGTAGTTGGCAAGGAAGCGAGATATGCCAGACTATTTATTTTAATATGATGCTGACATTGTATGTACATATGTATGCATAATATTTTTGCATGAAGCAAATTCACATGGACAAAGGGCAATTTTAACTTACTACAACTTTGTGAACAATAGTGAGATTTGCAGAGAATTTCGCATTATAGTATCCTATGTTATGGGTCTCTTTTACAATTGGGAACTTGCATTATTTCTAATACTCTACCCTTCCCTTTATTTAAGAGTCTTCTCCTTCTTTAATCTTTTCCCGTTCATAGTGGGGTCGACTTCTTTGATTGAATAGAGAGTCTATCAAATCACTATCTAATATATCAAGCCATCGTTATTTCGGCCGGCCTTTTGGTCAATTCCCACCCACTTATATCTTCATACCAATTTCAGCAAGTAACTTCTCTCCAGCGTGAATCAGAGCTCCATACCATGGAGTACGTCTTCCTCGCAGTTTTTCCACAATAGGTGCATCCTCATATCGATCGTGGATGTCCTCATTCCGGAAATGATCACGATGCCACTGAACCAACGATAAATCTTTGCCTCCATTACCGCAAAAAATGTGTAAGTAATTTCATAACACGGTTCACAATTAGCTTTTATTCACTCTAAGACCATCTTGCATGAGATTCCAGACAAATTGCACGAGATCAGCTTTGTTGTGAGACGTTAGAAAATCATAATCTGTAGAGGGTAGTGTATAGAGAGTTGAATGTTGAATATCCTATGTAAAACTGCTCATAACAAGAATAAAAGTGAGTGGCGAGAGGGTGCTTTCTTGATGAACATCGGCAGACACTCCAAGTGGGTTAATTCATTGCTCAAGCTTTTCTGATACTAGATGCTGCTGCACAGTATCCCGAATGGGTTTCAGTTGGAACACGGCTAAACGCCTTCTCTAGATCCAGGAGTGCAACAACGAAGGATCTCTAGTAACATCGGCATTTTGCTAGAGATCCTATGGGAGCTTATGTCCTCCTACTCAATTCTCCTCGAATTTTATACTACTTTCGCAGCTTCATATTGAAAATATAGGTATGTGGGGTTCTTCTATAGTACTCTGTCAAATCACCTAAAACTAAGTTGCTATAGTAATATATCTCCGTTTCTAACTGGTATTTCCGCAACACATTCCCAAATAACAATGTGGACGTACAAGAAGGAACTCTCAGTGATTAGGGTTTGGTGGTAGAACTGTTGGTGTTGGTTCAGCAGACATTTCCCAGGTTTCATACTGCATCGATCGACCCTTTGATCGCTTTGTATTTATTGAGGCGGCGAAAATTTGCTGATTCCAGAGTGTCCGCTGTAGTGCGTCGAACTATGCCATCTCCACTGAAACACTGAATGAAATTCGGGATATATTCAAACAAAAAACTTTTTTGTCAGTCCAGACATATTCGAAATATAACGTACGAGTTCTATTTACGTGTCAGTAGAAACGAGTTTAACGACTACGTTTCTGCTCAAATCCTCCTATCTTCAATTTCGGCGCCTTTTTGCGATATAAAACTATTAAATTTCCTGTCGCTCTTCAAGCCATTCTGCATCAAAAATAGTTTCACTTCCTCGTTGAAATATAGAGAGCATTTTGATACAACATATATCAGAAATTTTCAAATTTAGTAGACAATAATTTATTAGTAGGAAGGGTTAGTCTTAGTTTTGTTAATTTTTTTTATCTCGAATTAATATCCAATCTAATATGGGATTCTGTCACTCTATGCCCTAGTTAAAAGAGATATACACAAGGAGAATTTGCAACGCTATTCATATCAAAAATCCCTTTAGTTCCAGCACCGCCCGATAGCAACGACCACGAAATCGACTATGTTCCTCCTTTCCTAACCATAATTCAATATTCTTCTGGACCTAAAACTTGGAATTAAAGACCTGTTTCACATTGTCTCCCTCTTTTCCTCTATTCAACTTTCTAACTCACTAAAAGTAAACCTTGGCTTGGACTACCGCGTTAAATTCGCGTCATCTAAGACAAACGAAAATTCAAACTTCTACTTAAATCTAACAAGGTTCATTGAAAGCTTTTATACACAGAGTAGGTAGGCATCTGCTGTGCTCCGCTCTACCTTGATTGGAAAGTTCCTTATGTGTGGCACAGTCCATAGAGAATGTCCAGAGTTTTCGACATACTTCGTTCAGGATATTACTATGGCGTAGGGCTTCGTTGTGCAACATCCGAAATCACGTAGGCTGCCAGCACTGTATCCTACAAAGTATTTCATATAAAGTTCCAGGGGAGGTAGTGTGGAAGTACATAGAAAGCATATGCCGGCCAAGGCTCCGGAGCCCCGGTAGCACCTACATACATGGTCCTTAGAATTATACTAAGCTCGGTTCTGTCGTTCTTCTGCTCAGCACCTGCAACCACACAATAAAACCGTAAGTTAGGATGAGACAAGGCACGGCTGGGTACATCCGAACAACCATCCTTGGCCAAAGACTCTATTTCCTATCAAAAGTCCTCTTGTAGGCATAGAAGATTATACTTGACCCTCAGTTCCCTATTCAATCTCCAACTTAACTTATGATCGGCTATTACACTCAAATCCTTTACAAACTTCCCCCTGTGTGAATTTGTCTTTGAGGCAGGCGTGCTGGGACTCTCCATAATCTTCCTTACGTAGATATTCAAAATCATGTTCTAGAATCTTCGACACGAAAGAGGTGAGGTTCATTGGTTGAAAGTCCTTCGCGGACTCGCGGCGCCTACCCGCTTTCGGTATGAAAACCACGCGCACTTCTCTACAAAAGTGTGGTACGTATCGCAGTTCTGGTCAATGTCAACAATCAACGGCGCAACCCTTTCTTGCTGCATCTGTAGAATAGCTGGTTTTATGTCATCTGGGCGGAAAATTTATATATGTAGAAGCCATTTATAGCCCGGCTAGGGCTACATATACTTCAAGCGAGGCGCTTAATCACTGTCGTCATTGCAGGGTAATATCTAGGACCTCCTCACAACCGTCACAGTTCTCCAAGCTGGAAAAATGGAAGGTTGGTGTACTGGCCCTGTTACACATTGATAGATTTGTTTTAATAATAAAATCAAAGAATAGCTCACTCTTTTCTTTGATTTCTTAGCTGACCAAAATGTGCATTGCATTGGCACCGCCACAGCTTGTTAACGTCAAATATTACAGTTCTTTTAGTGGACTGTTCGGTCTTTACCAATATAGTTCTGGGAAGTATACACGTCTCCGCTCCCGATCACTCCTGTTTACCCAAGATAAGGTCACTGCAACTCAAGTCCGAACATAGAAAAGCATGTAGAGTCTTCCTAACAAGGATGCATGCTCTAGGTCTAGTGTCTGGCTCTAGGAGGAAGACAAGCAAATTGGCTCTAGGAGGAAGACAAGCAAATTAGCTGAGTCGCACTTTCAGTCCTCTGTGTATTTCACTTTCGGAGCTAATTTGCTGCTAGCGAAATTACCAACCGTCAGCTTCGCACGCAAGTGACTCCTGGCTACGTCGCTGTAGGGTTTCGTAGTTCGTGGCTCGTTGGCTGGCTGCTACTGATTACATGTTTGCAGAAGTTGTTTAGCATTTGATAGAGCCAATAGCGAAACCCATCACGACGAATCGACCCCGCTTGTGAACGGGACAAAGGCTGAAGAAAAAGAAGAAGTTGTTTCCTCGGAATATGTGTAGTCTTCTGCTGCTAGCTCTTAAGCAAGACTGCAGTGGATCTCCGCTTTTTTGTCGCTTTCCGGTAACTGCAATTCTTGTCAGCCTTGCTTTTGAGGCAGACCACCGACGACGATGGTTTCGGGTCACGAGTATTGTGGCCGGCGTTCGCTACACCCAGCTCGAAAACAGTGGATTTGAAGCTGAAAACCAATAGTTTCTTTCCCGCCTCTTCTATCGTCTGTTTTATCTACTTTTTGTTGAGTCCATAACTTGTTGACACGAGTAGTCGAGGAAAAATGTCTACCCTAACTAGCCCGGCCACATGGCTAAGGGTCTTATTTGAAACTGAAGGTGTCCAAGGTACCAGCAGGCAAAGACATCCTCGTCATTTGGAGAAGCCTACTCCCAGTCTCACCCTACAGATTACTCATCTCATTTATTATTATTATCAAAGCAACATATCCCGGCGAATGCGATGAATCGAATTAAAAGCGACTTCAATTCAGAATTGTCAGGCACGAATTCTTCTTCTTCGGCATTCTATAATTGATTCTTCATGTTAGCTTGGTTAGATGAAGTAGAACGTTTCAACGGACAACGTCATTTTTGTGATATGCCGTTGCACTCACCCTGTCGGTTTTAAATATTAAAAACGGCGAACAATTTAGCGTTGTTTCTGCTGACCGTGGTAAGAAACTCGATGTCCGTCAACGAAATAATACTGCTAAGCTTCATATCGTTATTCTATCCAAAATAAATAATATGATATTATACGAGAGTAGCATATTAAACTGACCCCACACTCATTACTATTATCAGCGGCGCAACAACCGGTATCCGGCCTAGACCTGCCTTAATAAGGAACTCCAGAAATTCCGGTTTTGCGATAAACTCTACCAATTCGATATCCTTAAAAGCTGTCTGACCTGCTGGACAACGCCATTGTCCATCTCATCAGAGTCCGCCCAATCTTCTTTTTCCACCAAAAGATATTGAACTTATAGACTTTACAGGAATTCCCCAATGATGTTCTGGGCATATGAAGTTATGTCATCAATGCAATTCGATGATGCACCACAATATCATAATGTGTCATCAATACCTAGTAAATGGGTTCTAAACCATAATTAGGATTAAGATAATGAAATGTACGAAGGTCGTTGAAATAACAAATACGAGGGATGTCATTTTAGAAGGATAAGGTAAAGATAAAGATAGGATGTGGAAAATCCCACAAAAGAATGTATTTTCGAAACGTAAGTGTAAACCTAAGAAAAAATTTGTATCTGATTCAGTATTAAAATTGTACTCGAGAAAGAACCAAGTCTTTTCTTTCAAAACGAAGATCGAAAACCGGTCTTTTAAGACTAGAGAGACTAGTAGATTGGTTCATAAGGGATACACACATTCCCAAGTGGTCACTTCATCATAGGCAACACGCCTACCAGAAAGGCAAATCCACGGGGACAGCATTCCATGAACTTACGGCAAAAATTGAAAAGGCGATGTCCGAAATAGAATACGCTTTAGGCGCATTCATGGACATCGAAGGTGCCTTCAATTATGCCTCATTCGCGGCAATTTGTGATGCGGCAAGACGGCATGGAATCGAACCGCTGCTAATCAGTTGGATCCTTCATATGCTAGAGTGGAGAAAAAGCCACATATCGGTCGGCCAGAAGTCTATCGAAGCAGGTTGGGCTGCACACAGGGGGGGGGGGGGGGGGGTCTCTCTCCACAGTTATGGCGCTTGGTAATGGATACCCTGCTGTGGCTCCTGGAGGACAAAAAAGTCTCCGCGCAAACATTTGCGGTCGACCTAGCCGTAATAATTACCGGTAAGTTTGCGGACACAGTATGCGATCGCTTGAATGCATCTCTGCATGTAATCCACAGCTGGTGCCTCCGCAATGGACTCACGGTGAACGCTAAGAAGACTGGACTAGTTATGTTCACTAGGAACGTCAGGTGGGGCAGCTATACGCTACCCGCCTTACCAGGGGCGGAAATCCAGCTGGCACAAACAGTCAAGTACTTAGGAGTACATTTCGACTTCAAGTTAACGTGGAAGCATCTTATCCAGGAACAATATCAGAAATCCTACAGATTGCTCTGGTGCTGTAGGAATGCGCTAGGTAAGACCTGGGGACTTTCACCCAAACGGATATACTGGATGTATACATCCATAATGTAGCCCATTTTGATGTATGCATGCATCGTCTGGTGGCCAAGGCTTTGCTAACAGCAGGAAGATGCTAACGCAGATTCGGAGACTTGGTTGCCTAAGTATTACTGGAGCAATGAGTATTACGCCAACTGCGGGACTTGAAGCTATCCTAAATTTACCCGCCATTCACTTGGAGGTGAAACGGAAAGCGGCCAACGACGCATATAGGCTCAATACCATTGGGGCGTGGAAAGGCAGCCAATCACACGGTCATGCGTCTATCTGGAAATTCCTTGAAAAACATCCGGTAGCCCTGATGCCGACCGATCATATGGTTTCCAGATTCGTCTTTGAAAAGACATACACTGTCGTAATCACCGAAAGGGAAGAATGGTAGACAAGTGGCCATGAGCCTTTTCAGATTACAGGCCTAATAATCATGGAGGATGGATCGGGCGTAGGGGTGTTCTCGGAGAATCCGATTATAGAACTGGCCCGACCCCTCGGAAAAATTACGACCATATTCCAGGCGGAGATGTATGCCATTTCATTGGCAGCAGAAGAATGTCTGCGACAGAAATGGAAGGGTCGCACCATTCGAATCTGTTCCGACAGTCGGGCGGCATAATCAGCACTAAATGGCAACAACATATCAAGCCAGTTGGTGTGGAGTTGTCATCAGGTGCTGCTGAAACTTGGCCGACTGAACAAAACATCCTGATGTGGGTGCCGGGGCACTCTAACGTCGCCGGTAATGAGGAGGCTGACAGACTGGCTCGCGAGGGTCTGGATCCACAATGGTGGGGCCAGAACCAGGGTGAAATTGCAAGGATTCATGCAACCGAGTAGAGAAATTTGGATTCTTGCCGGCAAGCGAAAATCCTTGTGAAGGAGCCTAGGGCCACTAGAGCGGCATTTTTGTTGTCCCTTAAGAAGTGGGGCATGAAAGCCCTAATAGGGCTTTTCACGGAACACTGCCCCTTCAACTACTATATGGAAAAGATTGGGGTAGTGGTTTCGGCTATGTGCAGCCAATGTGAGGAGGAGGAGGAGACGGCCCTGCACTTTTTATGTAGCTGCCCGGCATGCTCAGATCTCAGACGAAGACACCTTGGCAAGGTTTTCTTCAATGAAGTATCTGCACACTCTCTGCCTCTGGAGAATGTTCTAAGATTCGCTAAAGCCTGCGAACCCCGTAGGCGGGAAGCCATTGAATAGGCAACTTACGGGAATAGTACAATGGGCCTAACAATGGCCTGAGTGCTCGGAGCTGCGGCTTCCCCCAGTTAACTAAACTAACTAACTATGGAGCTAACCAGCCTAACAAGATAAGGAAGAATGTCTTATAGATGGTACTCATCAATGTGATACCGGTACAATTGCTGTAGTGCGTGATACCCCAGATGACGCCCCGATGCCAGTTGTGTGTTGTCTCACACCTTGAGCGTTAGTTGAAGAGCTGCTTGGTATAATTAATCGCTTCTATATTTAATCAGAAATCAGATTTGCCTCTTTGTCTCAGCAAGGATAAGCATCGAGCTGTTTAACAGCTTCATCCTACTGACTGATAGGGGTTTCTTAACAAATTGTTTTGCGTATAGTGTTGCTACCTTTACCCAATCTTCAACCTACAGGGTCTTATGGTACAATTTATTCCGTTTAGAATTGGTGATGCTAGTTCGCTCGTGGTTCCGCTCTAGGTTGTGGTAAGGAGCAGAATCTATTCGCACTATTCATCAGTTGCTTTTCAGTGATTCCAGGTTTCTCGTCCCCACTACGTGTTTAAAATCCTGGAAAAATTAGTTCAAAAACCGTAACAAAAAAGTCTTAGCGATCTACACGGCCGGGTTCAATAGCGAACTCATTCCATGAGACGGCTTACCTGTTAATGCGGACTGGAGAAGGTGCCAGAGGCAACACTATTATGCAGGTAATTTTGAGAGTAGCCATCTCTAGCTAGAGCAAAGCTTCAAAGCAATTTTTAAAGAAATCTAAAATTTATATCGCAGTGGATTTCTACTTCCTTGTCCCTGCGACAGCTATGATGTTGGGAGCTTTGGGATTAACCAGCACATCATATCGCTAATTGTATTTTGATTCGAGAACCAATTTACTTTAACCTCTGTCCTACATCAAATAATATAAAATTAACGACCCCGTTTGAATTGCGTCATAAACACTTGACATTAACTCAGCACAAAATTTTATCTAGACTGAATATTGATACAAATATTAAACTTCCACCGGACATTATCAGTATATTCACCAATGTCGCTATCAATTAACGATAATGAACATTACAATTCAAAAAATTTGAATTTTGTAAATATTTAATATCGTCTTTAATACCTCATGTCAATCTGCAGCCGACATTGATCAATATATTGACTGCGTGAAGTCTGCTTAGGAGAATAATACAAATTTCAAATATTCAGAAACTCCATATCTAAAATTGATGTGTTTCTTGAAATAACTGCGTAACATTAATGTAGGCTTAGGAGAAAATTTAACGTTGAATCGAAAAATGGTATCAGAAAGATAACTGAATTTATCAGGATTCGACGATAAACAGTTTCATGTAGTAAGTAGTGTCTTCCCAAAAAAGAGTACGAGAAAAACTTCGTAACGGAGTAGGCAATATTTCACTTTTTGAAAGTACACTATTGCTCAATTTTTTCTTCGCAAGACGAACTGGACACCCTGTATATTCTAACTGATGAGCTTTTGACTTAATATATCATAAATTAATTGTGAATTGAAAATTTAAATATAATTAATTGTCGCGTACATTAATTGACAGATAGAGCTTGCATTGTATCTGGTGGAATGCAAGACTTTCAGAATCTTTATCGAATAATCCGCAAATAAAGCAGGATGGAGAATATTACAGGCGCCACAAATCTAATGAATGCTAAGGACATAGTTTACTAGTAGTTTTAGGAGTGGTAGTGGTGGTTTCTTTGATTCGTTTATAAGCAGAGTCGGTTCGTCCTTATCAGCTACGCCAGCTTTTTTTATCAAAAATCTGTCTGGATGCAGTCACGAGGCTTTCACACCCGCAGCCAGGGTATCAAGTCACCGTTGTTTCGGCTGGCCTTTTGGTCGCTTACTATCATTTTTCATGTTCACACCAATCTTGAATTCTCCTTAGCGGGAATTAGGTGACCACGCAGTCTAAGGCAGCATCTTCGTCTCTGTTACCTCAAGACGCCGTTCATTGACTTTTATAGTCGACCAACACTCAAAATCATAAAGGGAGATAACACTGCTGTAAATTTTCGAATTGAGACGTTTATTGATACGTCGATCACAAAGACCACCAGTTGCGGAACGCCACTTCATCCAGATTACATTAAAGCGTGAAAAAATCTTATAACACAGTTCTCCCTTGGCTCATAACGTTGACCCGAGATATTTAAATCGCTGCTGAGCCTGCTTCATGTGAATCGACCAAAAAATATTCGGTTTAATTTATATTCAATCCGACCGACCGTGTTGCATGACGTGATCATTCCATTTTAAGAAAAAATTGGTCTCTCTCACACTAACTATTTAATCTGACAAATTATGCGTATATTTATCACTTACCTATTCTTATATGCATAAGAAATACTAAAAAACCTTTTATACCTCAAGCACTGAGGTTGTGGTTTCCCGACTTGCTCTGTATGCAACCGCTGATATGTATATATCATAACGTCATGTACACCTGATGGCCTAGTTTGTGTTAAGTGATAGCAAGGGAATTTCAGTATTTACTCACTACGTAAGAGCTGAACTTTTTCCCAATTATCTGAAATTCTAAAACTTCCGTTTCTACATGTGCGATTTATTTAAATGACTTTGCTAATGAAGTCCATGGATAATGCACATTTTTTTAATCTAATCTTTTTACGAACTTTGAAAGTTTCATCTTATTTAACATAATTTTAATTGGCATTGGATTTAGCAATCGTCAGTAGCAGATTTGAAGCAAATGAATGAAATTGGTCTTTAAATATCCAGAAATGATAAATTCTTAACAAATGCGCCATGAACGGAATTGCGACGGTGATAGACATAATAAGATGCTGTAATGCTATATCTAGAAACTTTAGACAGCCGATCCCTTTTCAAGTCTACTATACCTCATTTCCCCCAGCAGTGGCAGGAACAACCTACTTTATTTCTAATAATTACCATATCTAAAGCAATCATATCAAAACTTTCGGTATCGCTGCCCTAAACGAATCCCAACTAAAAGTTAAGTGTGACTTTACCCCCCATTTGAATGAGTTAGCATCCATGAATTAATTATGTACATCATTTCTAGTGTGTCGTTCTACCCCGAGTGGGAATGAAAAGGGTCGATCCATAAAAACTGATTACGAAAGCGGATCTCGTCGTAATCATCCCAAAAGCAGTCGACCGCAGTAATATTTGAAATCTATGATCCTTGAATTTCCTAATTAGGTAGGCAGGTGCCTATCTATATTGAGTGGCAAACAGTGGCGTTGTGCTTTTGCGAACCGAGGGTGGCTGGGTGTGATAGCGCCGCACGGTGAAAACTGTTCAGTCGAAACAAATTATGCACATATCTTAGCAGATTTGTGTAGATGCTGGGCAGCCATAATTTCACTAAGTATGACTTGAATTTGTCCGAAATTCCTAGCCTTTGTTTGTGCAGACGGACTTACATAAAAATTGTCACTTACTTCAGATTAGCATTATCCTTTCTTGGACACAATTTATATGTCTACACATTTTTTACCCCAACTTGAACATCAAATTGCAATGTTATGTCGTCCTCAGATGTGCGAATGTGAAGCTCCAGTCGTCTTCCACTGTACCAATTTACAGTTGTCACTACTACCCTCACTACCCTACTATTTTCTACTTCCGGCACTCCGAATCCCCCGAACAAATGGAAAATTGAAGGTGCTACTGATAACAAAATGATTTACGTGGCGGTTTTTGCAAGAGTGTTAGGGAAAAGGGTTCGAACCGCATTGACAATTATTATGGTTCCACGCATTGCGAAATTTAGTCCAGTTCCGCCCCAAGCAAGCAATAATTAAACATTCATCAGGTTTGTGTGAACATTTTGTGATACCAGATTCATTGTGATCCTTGGGCATTAACCGTACGATTTGTGCTCCCCTGGAATTAGTTCGATTCCATTTGGTTTTTCATTGTACCATTCAACCGCAGTGTTATCACTAAGAGTTTGCCTTTGGGCTGTGGAAAGTCGATAGAAGCCCGATACCTGATAGCTATTTGATAAAGAAGAAGAGTACATAATGGAGTATGGAAGAGTTAGGAATAGTGAAAATTTATTAATTACGGTGGATTACGTCCTAACCTTCTCCAAATATTAGTAAATTTGAAAGAGAAATTAATGGAATTTGACTCCATAAACTGTAACATGTATTTTCACTTGTAGGTAGATTTTTGAATGCACAATTGCAAATAACGCTACATTTGTGTAAATAGAAATAATATTGTGTACTGTTCGAATGGGCTGAAAAATTATAGAAACATTGCAAAACTTATAGGTTGTAAGAAGAGTAACCATTATCTTATTGAAATTGGATTTTATGTCTTTTTTTCGGGATTTTTTCAGAAACACTAACACACAAGTCATACTAAATCCCTGTATTCTTTTCTGTGGAGCCACGGCAAAATATTAACTTGTGGGGCACACTTAGCCAGTTATATATTCTTTGCCAATCGATCCCTCTCAAATCCATTCCTGCATAATTCGCTCCGCCTCCCTCAGTTCCACTTGATACACTTCACGCGGTCTTTCATTACGTCCATGGTTCTCCGACGCCACCGTTCTACCTAAGGCTCTTTCTTCCTCCTATGAAACTGAGGCATTGAAAAGTAAGTCCAAAACCGGAAAAGCTTGGTGTATGAAAAGTTTTGTGTAATTTTGGTATATGTATATTTGGGAGCAAAACTGTCGCATTTGTATGTAGCTCGTTCATCCAGCATCTCTTCGACGACAAAGGTCAACACACGGGATTTATTCCTTGCTTCGATTCCTCCAGGTGGTACGTGGGTTCCACGTTATAGCATGCGAATACTAATTCTGCAGGAACTTTCTCAGTTCGTGCATCACCAAGAACAGAGACGCCTAGCGGGGAGTAAAGCTCAAAGTTATCTCATACAACGCATCTGGTTGCCGAAGATCCGCATGAATAAGTATAAACTCATCCAATCCCTCCGCCTTCAAAACCCCAGGATTCCAATTAACGGTTGAAGGAGGCTGAGGGCTGAGGGAAGCCCAGGCATTTCCTGCTCTGTATAAATGGAGAATGGAGAAGACAAACTACGAATCGAAATTGCAGATGACGACCTGAATCTCAGTCGACGTCGCGAATGAGCTGTTGCAGCAAACGAAGATCGATGGTCCGACGAAGGCTAACGAACTCGCTACGGAAGCAGATCCTGCTGAAGGTATCGCAAATAAATATGCAGCACTCGAAGTGCACCTCAGTTAATGTGCTTACCTTCCTCCTAGATGAAGACATCGAAGTCACACTAACACGGGAGCACTGGATCAGAGGCAATTCAACCACCAAAGATCTTCAAAGCAAATATTATAATTTATTCCATAGCACAAGAGACGCTAATCGGGACAGAATTAGAGCATGTATCTTAGCGCGGAAGAGTGTGTAAGTTTCTCTGTGTCCAGACCTGAGTTCCGGCGACCTAGTTGTGGTCAAGCTGGAGCAAGCTGGGAACAGAGAACATGTATATTTCCTCGGCTTCACGATCGATAAGCTCTACCAGAAGAATTGCAACCTTTGACGTCCACCATAGCAGGAGGATCGACTGGAGGAAGTTGGGTTAAGTTATCAAGAACAAACTCTCCAGTGCGCAAATTGGTAACATTGGCACGACAGACGAAATGGAGCTAATAGTGAGGGCTCTGAGAAAGACTGCCTCTAAAACCTCGCCTGCCTCTAAAACCTCGAAATACAGCAAAAAGAAATTTCCACCGTGGTGGAATAAAGATCTGTCCAGCCTCAGAAAGCTGACCAGGGAGATCTTCAAAGTTTACTACAATCAAAAATGTTGACAACCATGCAAGAACTGCCTGAAGAAGTACAAGTCGACCATCAAGACTGTCAACAGGCGGTCCTGGTAGGACTATTGTTCGCCATATCTAAAGCAGCGAATTTGAAAGACTCAGTAATATTCCGCCTAAGAAACATTCACAACTATCTTTTCTTAAAAAGACGAAAGGTTCATGGACAGAATGAAAATCCTCGAACTGATGGTTGCATGAATTTGGCATCGAATTGCTTTTGTTCTCCAGATCTGCCCCCCTCCCCCCCTCTCGCGGCTTTTTCCTGTTATCAGATCTCAAGAGAATGCTCGCTGAAAAGAAGTTTAGCGTCTATGAAGAGCTAATCGCCGAAACTGAGGCCTATTTTTAAACTAAAGACAGATCGTACTATAAAAATGATATCGAAGAGTTGCATGACAGTGATAATACTTGAATTGTCCTCGAATGCAACTATATTGAATAATAAAAGCAACTGTTATCAAAATTTTTTTTCTATCTTAGCCTACGAACTTTTCAACCTACCTGGTATTTGACATGATCGAGCGGTCACTGTAGCACAAGTACCCTTCCTGGAAATAGAGGGAGAATTCACCAGCATTAGTACCAATGCCATCAAGGAAGCCTTGAAGCCTGGATTGGAGCAGTATTTTACGGATTAGATAATATCCATGCTAACAACCTGAATAATCCATTTGGATCTGGGAGATAGTCACTTGGCTGAAACTGTGAGTAGAAGCACGCCCCAGGGTAGCGTTATGTCTCCGGTGCTCTTGATAGTGATGGACAAAATTTTGCAAATATTGGACAGGAGCGGCATGAAGAGGGTGGTGTAAGCCGATGACTTAGTGATATTGATGTCTAGGATATTTCCCTTCATTATGAAATGAACGCTAGGAAATGTTTGCCTGTGGGCCGCAAGACGCGGATTCATCATAAAGGGAACTGATACTATTCCCCACCAGGGCAAGGGTACCAGAATTTCACCTCCGCGGATCAATGAACAAAGATTGATTCTTTCCTCCAATATAAAATATGTGAATGTAATACTGAATCCGAAGTGGAAGTGGAAGTACTGGCGATGCTAAAAGCCTGTTAATGGCAGGGCATGATCCGAGCCTCTGACGTAACGTAGCCATTCTGGCCGACAGCCAAGCGGCCATTAAGTTCTTGTACTCAGCGGCGACATCCCCGAGACTGGTACGGCAATGCGATATCGCGGCAGGCTCATGGTCACCATCCTCTGAATTCCGGGCCATAGGAACATATAGAGGAGTGAATGGGCAGACATACTAGCCAAACGGGGTTTTGCCCGTGGCAGTGCTCTGGCGGGTCCCGCTGGAAACAGATGGGAAGTCGAGCAAGATTTGATCTGCCTATGGCAAAACTCGATTGCGAGAGTTCTTGTGCCAAACGCATGGAAATTCATACAAAATTACGGCTGATGCACGGGCGCTAACTTTTAGGAATCATGCCGCCCGACACGACATACCGTCAAATTCGTATTCCTGAAGCTGCGGAGAAGAACGGGAACACTCAGACACTTGCTTTACGAATACCCAGCTCTAGCCAGATTAGACACTAGGTAAGTGCCTTTGATGACGTTAGAAAGATCTCTAACTGCAGGGTAGGAGAGCTGCTTGCCTTTGTGAATGGTCGCGGCTGATCTCTACCGTGAAAAAGATGATCACTTTAAAATCCCCGCACTCCCCCTAAGCTCAAAATTAATATCTACTACGGAAAGTAGTAAGAAAGTAATCGAGAGCTTTCATTTAATATGCCATACGACTATATCCAGTGAAAAAAATTTACGCCCTTCTTTTGCATGTATGTAGAACTCGCTCTCCCAAACTCATATTTCCGCTTCGCTTCCTTCGTAGATAGGGAGTTACGACATTACAACCTTGTAGGCAGTGCCCCACGGGTTCGTATTTGTCTCAAGGCACACCTGATTGTAGCAATTCCCCTTAGGCATTCTGAAAGTTGCTTCCAAGACAGCGGTATTCTTTCTCCATCCCCGGATTTTCTGGCTTCCTTCTTGTCCTTTGCAAAGCACCCTTACTCATGACACGATAATCTCAGCAACGGAGTTATCGGGATCCACCACTAGATCGGTTTTCCACTGCCGTCGAGGCATTATAAAGCCTCATGCGTCAGTTACCTGCTGACATGGCTAGCCCATTTTATCTAGCGCCGTGCCCTTCAGGCCGTGACTTCTTTCTGAAGCTGCCAGGAATGTTTCCTCCTCGAACGTCTCAGTGGACCAGCCAGCTATAATGGTTTTTCTGTTTCGCATTCGACTGCCGAATCTTTTGTTTCAAATGTCGAGAAAGATGGCCTAGTGGTCATTGTGGGTGCAATATTCACTCACCCACCGGATCATCGGCCTCGCCAAGGAGGTACTGAGGTACGTCAGAAGGACAATGGAACCTAGCACTCTGCCTCGGAAGGTAGACACGCATCCAACGTTAGTAAACGCGATGTCAGGCCCCGGGCATTCCCCAGTCCAAGGCCTATGCTTGGAATTATTTTAGAGCTGTGGTGTGTAGCATCTAACAGCAAGATGGGTTAATGTTGTCCTAGGGGAGTAACAGCAGTAATTATGGACGCCGTTTGCTTTTACCATTACCCATTGTTTCTTGAATGGCTTGCTTCCGAATGCCACATCGCCTCCAGATGAGTCACTCAAGTAGCACTGCACTACCGAAATTTCGTTTAGGGTTATAGATGAATGCCCCATTCGACACTTGAATGGTTTACGACAGCAGGTCTTGAACTAACTCGCAATGATTGAAGTTGATTTGTCACATTTTGCACTCGTTTCAGTTCCCTTCTATATATCGGACACCTGCGATCACCTACAACCTGTCGGTCGTCTACTCCCTCTTTCCCTTTGCAGAACATGCATCGTGGATCTAGGGTGCAATCATTGATAAGATGATCCTCTTCTCCACACTTCCTGGACCTTTTTTACCCATCGTGCGCACTACTGCTCCACCTCTCTTTGATGAACTCACGCATGGATTCTCGGCTGACTATCTGTAGTAATTAGATGCCGTTGAGGCTCTGTGGCTGCTGAATACCGACGGCCAGGAACCCGCTTCCCTACAACCAAAAACCACCGGCATTGGGTTTCCGACACTCTGCATCGTGAGAAAAGCTTCCTTTTTAATCCTCCATATTTACTTTGAATCTTGGGTATTCTCCTTATTATCAATTTTTATCCACGGATGGCGTTTGTTCACCAACCCGGGCTGCACATCAGCATGCCGCGCGCATATCTTCTATTGCGTACATGTATATGGCCATAACGCATCCGCCGACCTTATTTGCACGAAAGGACGTGCCTGATGGAAGATTTGGCAATCCCGTTGGAGGGGGGAGGGACAACTATTCATTGCCACTTTCGCTTTCTAATCAAAATATCCCCGGGTGTGAAGCGTCTACGCCGATGAAGTTCTTCATTAGTTCTTATGTTAGGCCGGAATACCCCAAACATATGACTCAAACATGAATTGATGAAAACTTGAAGCTTTCGTGTAACAGTGGCGATGACCTTCCATCTGCTACTTCCAGTTGGTGAGTTGCATTTCCAAATGAAAATGTATAGTAATACAATATTTAGTTTAGTTTGGCGGTGGAGTCAAAGCTGCAAGCATTCCATTCCCCAGCGGGATTTTATGAATCAAAGAACATCTCCTAGGGACGGAAAGAACGCTGCGTCATTAAGATCTTACCTTGGTATCTTTATTTGAGATTTGAGGAAGTCAGTCAGTCGCATATGAAGTGCAGCGCCTCTTCCTCACATTGGCTACATATAGCCGAGATTTCTTCTATGAGGTAGATGAGGTAGGTTTCGTAGTCCGCTAACAAACACACCAGCAGTGGATAGCATTTAGTAGTTACCCCACCTAACGTTCTTTGCATACATAATTAATCCAGTCTTTCTAGCGTTTGTTGCGGAGTCACCAATTGCGCATCATTTTTGGACACCGCTTGACTGGTTCAACGATGACTGATTGGCCATCGCTATGGGCCTTCACTGACATTCCAAAAATGAAAGGTTCTTCAGTATAGCTGAACCGAATCTTTCTGGTATATATTTACTTCACCCCCCTTCAGTCACTATAATGTTAAACTGCGAAAAGTTTCCAGAAGACAATAACACCTTACGTTCTTCAATGAGTTTCCCCATTCGGTGATGCGAGCTGAAGTTGCCAAGAAAAACTTACATTTGAGATCCATATGTGAAATTTTAAACAGCATTGCAACTGTAGGCCTGTTTCCGTCCACACAAGACCAGTTGTGCGTTGCTTTGCATTTAGATTACCGAATGCCCACAAAGCAACTCCCATCCTTGGAGTTCGCTTATTATGACAATTTCTGTGCTCGTTCATAGGTGATCTATGGAGCAAATGCTGCAGCTCACACTCTCGCTACTGTAAGCATCGGTTCAAAATCAAAACTTTTGTTGATTCCAGTAATATGCCTAATATCCTGACCCTTCTTTCCTTCTACGCAATCTGCACTTTGGGTCCTTTTCCCCACACCTTCTGCATTGGTCAGATCGATTAACGGCACACGTAATAAGCACGCATAAGAGATTTGCTGGTGGAAACAGACTATCCATTAAATACAGACTTTTTAGACTACTAGCAGTGTATGGTTTGCCTCTGTCGGTTGCTGCACAGTCATCTGTTGAATTGCGGTGAGAACTTGACCCTAGATTACGAAAAATAAAAATCGCTATAAACTTCTTTATTTTGGTAGCCCAAACACCCAATAACGGGTGTTGGCATTACTATCTCAGAGGGTTTTCGTGATGCCATTAAAGAAGTTGAGCGTTTTTATGACTAGCTGATGAAGCTCATCATTATATAAGCTGATCGTACTAATCATTTCTTCACCTCATACGCACCATAGACAGCTCGACCTGATGCCGAAAAAGATACCTACAATACCTATCGTCATTACATGCGACTTTAATGGTCCGTTGGGTGAATAGGCGTGTGTAAACAGGTCAAACAGGTTCCATGGGAGCTTCAAGCGCGCAACGAGGGGGCGACCTTACAGTCGATTTCATGGATACCCATGAGATTGTACTTGTGAAAACATGGTTCATCAAACGATTGTCTCTCTACATTTTATGGGAATAGTAAAACGTAAATCGACTATATTCTCATAAAACGCTGACATTTCACCGCCATCATTAACTGTAAATCCATTCCCTATGAAACCGTTACATCTCAATATCGGCCGTCGATTGCCGTCTTGTGAATCTAGCCACCGATAAAACAGCGCAACTCTGGAAAGCGAAGAGCTGGGGCCCAACACTGTAGCTTAGTAAATTATTCAATCGGGTTATTGAGGAAAGTGGAACAGTGATTGGCAAGGGTTTGTCAGGAACTGCGGAACTGCTTACGCAATATACACTACGCAGTTAAAAAGCGATGGGTGACGGGTATATCAAAATAGCTTCGTGGCTTTGTCGGTGTTCATGGAGGAGGCTCCCTCTCATTACTTCTCGTTGTTCTTGTTATGGACACTGTCACACGGAACATCAAACGTCCAGCGCCTAATGCACTGCTTTATGCAGATGATGGTTTTGTAGCGTCCAATGAATTTGAACAAAACTGAATTTTTCAGGACCCATCCCCTTTGATCACGACCTAAATGAGGATATCCCCGATCGATATGGGGTTGCACCGTCGTAAAAAAATTGCGGGAGAGAGGTCTTCGATGGTATGGTCACGTAAATCACGCTAACGAGAATTCACTTCCTAATATTGGCCTGAACATCCAAAACAACGGGGGCTTGATACGTTGGATGGGGATGTGAAACCCTCACGACTGTATCAAGATCAGGCTTTTGACAGAACGCAACCGGCTCAACCGACGAGCTGACTCCGCTTGTGAACCGGACAAACGTTGAAGAAAAAGAAGAAATTCAATGAAATTATGAGCAGGTGCACAACCGTGTATACTTTTGACTTGGTGATTGCCAAGAATAACAATAAGGTCGAGGAAATTAAAAGCCAGTCGGAACCTGGAAGCTTGACGTCTCATGTATGAAAGGTTTTGCCGGTTTTTTAGATAAGAATATTTGGCTACTCGATTTTTCCATCTTTAAAAACATGCGATTCGATAATGTGCTGGCATTTTATCTACTGCTTCATATTGAGACCTATGTTAGTGCGGATTTAAGATGAACTTAAGGGAAGTTCGCAGCAATTGTCAAAATATAATAATATATTAACTTTATTTGAGCAGATATCGCAACGGAGAGTACCCCGGGGCCTAGACACCGTGTATACTTCTCGGTTAGATGGTTTCTTAGAACGGGTCCTGGAAGTAATTGGCCCCTTTCTGATTCCCTCACAAGTCCCTTTGCAATCACCTACCTAATCGAGACTTTTCATTTGGTACTCCACACGGTGAAAACAATGATGCACCCCTCTTTTCGGTGCATGAGACTCCCAACTCCTCCCTGCTTAAGTGCAACGTGCGAAAAGTGCATGCGACGAACAAGCGGACAGACAATCAAGCAGTTTTAAAAATTGTTCCGATCCCGACCAATTATGTCGTGGTTGAAAAACAAAAAGTTACATAGGAAAATTATATCAACGATATACAAAGAACGACTTAGCCTGTCCTTTGGCATAACAACCTGAGATGAACCATGAGGGAGTCCGTTTTCAGGAAACTAATACTTTCAAATGGCGTGCCCTTCAGATACTGCTACGTCGGTGAGGGTTCTTAGCAAGGTTACTACTTTCGCTGGCTTCCAGCAAAGAACTTTCAACTTTGAGCCTTTTGGTAGAGATTTCACTGTCCCTACCCCGCCCCATTTTATGTAACTGCTCAGATAAAACCATATTTCCTATAATGTAAGCTACAGGTAAAAACCAAACAGATGCAGAAAATTATTTATACACTTGTTTATACTCCAGCACAAACAGGGACACTACTACGAAATTCACTGTGATATTCAGGTGGTGCTTTCTGACATTTTAGAACAATCTTTTCATGAAGACAGTGTATTTGCACTCAACGAAATTATCATTTGGTTTTTCCCAAGTAAATCTCTATAAGAAATCAGAAAATGAATTTAACCAGATTGCATTTTCCTCAATTTTGTTAAGTGTTCTTCACATGAGTACGTAATGATATGTGTTCAAAAATGAAGACAAAAACCACATCCAAATGATGACCGCATGTATATAACATGCTTTTACCATTTACCTGAAAATTCCGGAATTTAGTGGAAAAGCGAGGAAATTCTATTATATCTGAAATATGAGCTTTATATAATTATTTTCGGCAGACAAATACTAGCGAACGGTTTTTCCTTTGAAAAGACAGTTCTAGGTGGAGTTATAACTTCCATTTTTGCAGTTAGTGGTCATTAGATATAGATATAATCATGTTCTTAAGAGTCAATTACTGTTGGATTCACTTTTAGTTTTTTTTATGTAATTTATAATCTTATTCAGATCGGTTCAATTTCTATCTATCTATCTTCTTTCCTGGAGGTGAAAATCTTTAGAAGACACTAGTACATACGTTCTAGCGTGGGAAGCTTTTACCTATGAAAACCATTCCCTAATTCTTGTTCACCTGCAGGTAAAACCACTGCAAAGCATAATATTACGCCGTCGAGTTGGCAAAGCTCTAGTTACTTCTTTGTCGTCAAGCGATTGTATTCGAAACCGTGCCTTTCTCGTCCCTTCCTACTCATTCAACCTATGCTGAAAGCATCTCAGCATGGGGTCATTTGCATTTCAATTATCATCGCATTCAAATATTTCCTCAATGAGGCTTTCCGGTCCAATCGTTTCCAATGTCTTCTATCAACTCTTCCCCATGAAGAAATGGACCGGGTCCTCCTGCATACTCGCTACTAGGACAGAAAGGCGACCTGGGTATTTACGGTATCTATCATGGCCTCCGAGAAATTTTGTGAGGTTGTAGTACGCCTCTTTATATCGGGACCATACTGTTTGAAAACCGCGTTCATCATAAATGCGGGCCAAATCGGACAAAATATCTATCGGAATCATTCCATATACTGTGACACCCTTAGGGCGGTCCTCCTGTAAATTGCACTCAGTTTATGAGCGTTACCTAAGATCGGTCCCAACTGGGGCTGCTAAAAGCAAAATCGGTCTCACCAACTTGGGTATAGGCAGCCTAGAAGTATGCCGTAGCCCTCCCACGTTTGGCATAATCCTTACCAATGCCATACTTCCAGCGGATGCTTTGCTGCAAACATGCTGCAAGTGTTACTTATAACTGAGTTTGATGATGACCGAAAGTGATTACATAATCCCCAATTTGATTATGGATAATACTTCTTTTATGGCGCTTGGCGATGACAACCGCTAATATTTTTTCGTCCGCAAGTGTCGAACCAGAACTTATAGCCAATTCTTAACAACACCGGTCGCTTCGCATACATATAACTCAACATCTTCGAGATCCTTTGTAATCACTACCAGTGCTATATTGTCGGCGTAACGCACTACCGTGGCTTCCTTAAAGACCTGGGGGACAACATGGTTGTATATGATGTTTCATAGGAGTGTGTCAAGTAGGACACCCGCCGAAGCAAAGTACTCCTAGAGCCCGTCTTTGGTGTCATACCAAAGCCTTTGTTCTTGTAAATAGCTATTGATAATAGCAGCAAGATAAGCGAGAATACTAATGTTTTTTCGGGATTCCCATATTAGGTTCCAATTGACCGAATTGAATGCTTTTGTCACGTCCAGGGTCACCACCAAGCAATGTCCGCTTTTGCAACCCTTTCCGGTAATTGCATCTTTGGTCAAGTCAGTAAACAAGCAGCAATGATCTGCCTCAAGAAAATCTATGTTGCCGATCCGAAATGTTAGCATTTCCCCACAGAGCGCAGAAGGCATATGAGTCTGTCGGAGGATGGTTTGCTGGATGTTTGCCAACATTAGGCATATGTATCAACTTCTGCTGCTTGCATGCTGCTGGAAATATCCCTTGAACATACTGAGCTAACAAGTCCGGTCTGGATTCAGAGCAAGTAAGGACCTCATCCAGTACTTCGTCCAGGTCCGAGGCTTTACTGTCGCCTATTCTCCCCATGGACTTACGTCCGCCACTGAATAGACCTAGGTAAAGCATTCCCTCTTGTTCCGCTGGGGAGCTTGATGGTTTTGCTGGGTTCTGGTTGCCTGTCTGTCCGTTTGTCTGGCTATCTGTCTGTCAAGGACACTTTCCTCCCCTTTTGTCCCGAAATTTGGTAAAAAGGCTGAAACTGTGAACCGCACATATGGAATGAAAAACAATGTTCCATGATTAACTTAAAGGGGGAGGTCTCCATACATGTGAAAGATCTTACCGCATATAATCTTGTGGGATAAAAAAATAAAGGTCTTGGAGAATATGTTTCGAAACACATGTTAGCTTTGACATTGATTGCAAAGGGGAGGACTGATAGGATCCGAAAAGAATCAATTACTTCAAGGACACATTCTCAAAAGTTCCCCAACTGGAAAATCTGAAAAAATTATGGTGGCCTGTATCTAGTCATCACAATAGTATCCGTTACGGTATATACTCAAATAAAATTGATAATAACATATTATCATATTTTCAAAATTTACTGCGTAGCCCCCTTAAGTTCATCCTAGATCCATCAAATTGCAGTAATATAGGGTGCAATATGAGGCATTATACAGCAAAGTTTGGTGGAAATTCTGCTTTTATCAACGAAGTTATAGTAGGTCGAATTTACCTCCTTCGCGTGAAACTCCCTAGGAGATCAAATGTCAATACCGCAACGAATTGCACATCGGGTATATTCAACGTATACACTACGAGCTATGTATAAATGAAACCGTTGTGTATCCAAATATTCTTACATAACAGATCAATAAAACTTTTTATACCTGCAGCTCCAAGCTCCCGATTGGAGACTTGTTATAATAATGATTGCGATAAAACAACTTACAAGCACCGCTATGTCATCAACCAGATCCATTATCGTTGCAGGTCAAGTGGCTTATAGACCACAAATTCTCACTATTTGTGGCAATAGCTACAGTTGTGTCAGAGTATATATTGCGCGGCAGACGAACAAACAGATATTGTATCGATTTCAATCAGACTTTGTTTCACACATAACCTTAACAAGTCGGGAAACCGGAAGCTGGAAGCTTCAGGTACAAAAGGTTTTGTGTATTTCTTAGTACGTAGCACGTAATATATCCATATATTATGTGAGAGTATCCACTTTCGGGTGATATTGACATTTATAGTCTTCAATTTTCAAAGTAGCAACAAATTTGAGGTATTATAACTTTGTTAGTAATAGTGCAATGTCGACCAAACTTGGTAAGATCATGCTCTATATTATAGCCTATATCACTATTTCATGGTACTAGGATGAACTTAAGGGGGGTTTCTAACCAATTACAAAAAATTGTAGTAATATACTATTATTAACTTTATTTAAACAGATATCGGCATGGAAGGTATTTCGGAGCCCAAGCACCATATAGTGGCAGCCTTCTGATTTTTTTCAAATTTTTCGGTTTGGTAGTTTCTGAAAATGGCCCCCTTAAAGAAGTGATCACTTTCAGCCCCCCGCGCTCCCCACCCTTCCAACGAATGTCAAAACTAAGATCGGCTTTGGAAAGTACTAATCGAGACCTTTAATTTGATACCCCACATGATTATATTTGACGGAAAAAAATTTTACACCCCTCTTTTGCATGTATGGGGACTCCTCCTTAAATTCGACGTAAAAGGATGTACTTCACTGTATGCGTGAACGTTCACAGTTCCCACCTTTGTATCAAATTTGGTGTCAATCGCTATAACCGTCTCCGAGAAAAATGCGTGTGATGGACAGACAGACATACATACAGACAGACAGACGGACAGACAGACAGACCGACAGTAAACCGATTTTAATAAGGTTTTGTGTTTATACAAAACCTTAAAAAGGAATAAGAAAGAGAAGAAGTGATGATGCCAAGCGCATCCAGCCCTGAGACAGTAACCATTGCAGGCAGTACAATCGGAGCCAGCAATAGCACCGCCGTGATAAAATTAATAATAGGGGTCTCGGCAGGCGGACTAATGATTTCTAGATTAGAAACCACTGTCGTCGAACTACACGTAGGGACCACCAGCCAAAGTACTCTTCATCCGAAACCGTCAACGTCGTGCATCCCTTCAAAAGCAAGCGGAAGCGAGCAACGACACGGAGATCCACTAGAGCTCTGTGCAAGAGCCAGTACCAGAAGGTCTTACATATTCTAATAAAAAAAAAGCTGATGAGCGGCATGAAAAGGACCTCGCTCAATACCGGGCAATGGTCGCAGAATACAATACAAACGCTCGGAAAATCACAAAACCTACCGCCGTCAAACTCAATCGATCTCAAGATAAAGTCGAATAGCAACACAAGCGGGCAGAGTGTGCAAGGGTGGGTACAACGAGACATGAACTGAACATCCATTTGAGCGAAAAGACTACGGGCTGCATACATATTGAGCCGAAGTATGGACCAGTGTTCAAAGGTAGTCCTCGAGCAACAGGGAATAAGGTGGACTCATATCATGTTTTAATTCCTCTTAGGTGGCCATGGCCTCCATGTCATAGCATCATTATCATCATCACCGGAGAAACATCCGGTATCCAGTCTAGCCCTACCTTAATAAGGAACTCCAGACATCTCAGTTTTGCGCCGAGCGCCACCAATTCGATATCCCTAAACGCTGCCTGGCGTCCTGGCCTACGCCATCGTTCCATCTCAGGCACGATCCGCTTCATCTTCTGTTTCTACCATAGATTTTAACCTTATAAGCTTTTCGCAACTTGTTGAGCCGAATTTTATCCACAACCTGGCGGTCGTAGTATGGTTCATAGATTTCATCGTTATGGAGGCTACGGAATCGTCCATCCTTATGAAGGATTCTTCGGAGGATTCTTCTCTCGAACGCGGCCAAGGGTTCGGGAGTTTTCTTCTTAAGAACCCAAGTTTCCGAGGAATACAAGATTATTGCCTTATGGACGTTTCGAGCGGAATAGGTTTTGTAAGCTGAAATATATTCTGTTGGCTGCCAACAGCCTTGCGCGGATGGTGATTTTTATCCCTAGATAGGAGAAATTATCAACGGTCTCAAAGTTGTAGTCTCCTGACTTTATTGTTGTCGTTTGACGAGTGCGATATAATGCTGACGTTACCACCATATATTTTGTCTTGCCTTCATTGATGTGCAGCCCATGATCTGGCGTTGCCTACTTGATCTAGATGAAGGTAGTTTGTACGTCTCGGGTAGTTCTGTCTGCATCGCTATTCAATTGGGTGGGTGAACTTAAAAGGATCGTGCCTCTCGCATTTACCTCAGCATCACGGATCATTTTTTTTCCAGAGGAAAGGGCATTCCCTTGGCGGAGACCGTTGTTGACGTTAAATGGTCTCGAAAGTAACCCTGCTGCTTTTACCTGGCCTCACACATTGGTCAGGGCCAGCCTAGTCACTCTTATTAATTTCGTCGGGATACCGAATTCTCACATGGTCGTGTACAGCTTTACCCTGGCTATGTTATCATAGGTAACCTTAGAGTCGATGAAAGGATGGTGCAACTGGTGTCCATATTCCAACATTTCCTCCATCGCTTGCTGCAGAGAGAAAATTTGATCTATTGCTGATTTGCCTGGAGTGAAGCCTCTTTGGTATCGGCCAATGAAGTTCTGGGCACATGGGGCTATCCGACCTAGCAAGATAGTGGAGCATATCTTATAGATGGTACGCAGCAACGTGGTACCTCTATAAGTGCTACACTGTGTGATATCTCTCTTTTTATGTATGAAACAGATAACGCCTCGTTGCCAGTCGTCAGCCAATGATTCGCTGTTCCACACGTTGAGCGTAAGCTGATGGACCGCTTGGTGTAATTGATCGCCTCCATATTTAACCAATTCGGCTGTAATTCCATCGGCTCCTGATACTGATAATACTCAACCCAACAGATTTCCTTCTTGGCCTCTTCAGGATGAGCATCGAGGTGTGAAAGGCTTCATCCTACTGACTTGTTGGTAAAACTTCCGCGCCTGGTACGGTACTGGTTCTAGTTTGTGATAGGTCTCTGCGCGTTTTTCAGGGGATTGTGAAAATCATTTGTAGATGCTTCATCTCCAGGATCTCTATTGCTACTACGATTAGTATGGCATCCATTTCCCTGTTATAGGTGTTCCGGAGGGCTGTATTGTGGATGGCTTTAGAGTTAACTCTCACCTGATTGTCAGAGGGTATTGTAGGTGGTGTTGTAGTTTGAGCCCGGAGCACTGTGCCAACGAGATAGTGATCCGAGTTTACATTTGCCCCCTATATGTTCTGACATTTTGTGTTCTGTGAGGCGAGGACGTTCGATCAACACGTGGTTGGTTTGGTTCAAAGTGGTCACGTTTGAAGAGCCCCACGATTGTGTGTGGACCACTTTCCGCGCAAACTAGGTGCTTCCAAATTGAATAATCTGCAGTCCGTTATCATTGGTATCCCTATGTAGGCTATGGGAGCCGACGTATCGCCTGAATACGTTCTCGGCCCCTACTTGACTGTTTAAATCTCCAAATATGATTTTGATATCATACTATGGACAGGCTTCAAGGGCCCGCTAAACTTCCGCGTAGAAGGTATCCTTCTCCGACACTACAGTCTCCTCTGCAGAAGGGTGATAGGTTATGAGGATTATGTTACTAAATTTGCCCCACAAGAGCAGAGTGTACAGTAGGTTTAATTTTTTAGTTGACTAAGAAACCTACTACGAGCACAGGATTTACTGAATGGCTACTATAATATAAGGTGTAGTGGCTCTTCTCCAGGAAACCCCTCCCTGTCCAACGCATCTCCTGCAACACTGTTTCATTATCCCTATATTGGCTAGCTTGACAGTTCCGTCTCTGTACAGGGAGCGCAAGCTCCATGAGAAAATGCACAAATCGTTATTCCGTATACGTTGCCAGGTTCGTCGTTGTGTTGTCAGTCCAGTCCGAAGTTGGTTTTGTGGCTTCGTATTAGGTTGTTTTCCGTGTAGGGTTCTGAGCCGTCCCGAACGCCCAACCTGGAGGACCGGGTGGTCCAATATGTGCCGTTTTTAAACGTGGGAGACTCGCTTTCATTCTTCTCATTTGACTCTGGGATCTATGATACACTGTGCCATAGCATGCGAAGACCAAATCACCAGGTACGTGCGTCGCTGAGATAAGCGGGTAAGTCACAAGGTCATCCCATACGTCGAGATTCCCAGGTGACTGATCTCTCAGATCTGGTTACCGTTTGCATTAGCACAAGCTCGTCCAGTTTTTACGCCTTTTAAAGTGTAGGATGCGCGGGGTCGATTGGGTGGTGATCAATGAGGAAGAGCCCCATGGGAACTGCCGGCCTTTTCTGCTCTGCATATATGGACACTGCCTCAAAAGCTGTCAAAACCGGTATCTAGGCTTAGATGTAATCGCGATTTCGATGTATGCTTAAATAAAGTTAATAATAGTATGGAACTGTATTTTTGAACGCAACACAACAATTTCGGGACTTTTTTCATCAGTTGATCAGTTTGATATTTTTGTTTTTCCGTCGGTTCAAGACTTCAAGACTAACTATGAGCACATAAAAATGAAGAGTATTGTAAATGGATCGCTTTTATTTAAGCTTTCCCTTTCATAAAATGTCTACGAACTCCGTATTAAAGAATTGCAATTTCACGATTATGTTACAAAGGAAAAAATTCGACTCTGAAGTTTAAAAATACACTCGGATCACACCCATGTGAATACATGTGTTTCCTGACGTCTTTCCTGTTACAGTTCCAAAGCATTAGTCAGTACGTCCGTGGAAAATTCCACCATCAATATTTTCCAATCTAACATGTACATGCTGCCAGCCTTATCTTGTAAACTCAACTGGACTAGGACTGGACTTGAATAATTGAAGGCCTCACAGTTGCTCATTTTTGAATCGACCTATTTCCGACTCGATCAAGTTTCATAATTCACAAAGTCCGCGTTTTTTATTGACTTGACGGTTTTAATTATAGCCTGATAGCCTTCACTATCAAACGAAGCATGAAAAGTGGATTCTCACGTTAATCAAAATTCTAGGGCCAGGATGCATACACATAGCGCTTAGCTCCTAATTCGGTCATATCGAATGCAAAAAGGGACGTATCTATGGCAGAATTCAAAAAGTTCAACGAATGTAGTCAATAATTGCTTTTCTGCCCATGTTCAGTACTGAGTGCTGTTTTTTTTCAAAGCAGGAGCATGTGTATCTGCATTGCAACCGGCAAGTTCTTCCATTTTTTATCGCCCAAATTGGAACATAGTTCATATGACAAGAATGCGACATAACATTGTGCTATCTGTATTGTCTGCGGAAAAAGCTGCAGATTCATTTTCAATCAACTGAATACTCCTGCATTCCAAGTAAGTTCCCCGATACCTTAAAAATCCCTCTCAATGAATTATCATATTCCTTTGGTTGGGGTTGATACACTCCTAACAATCGCTTTGAACTTTTGTGGCTTAATTATCCTACAAAGGGAACAAGTTGGGGCTAAGCACACCAGATACTGCGGTTGGAGAAGTTATCTCTCAGATTTCAGGAAATTATGCCAGAGCTTAATCTTAACAATAATTAGACTAAAGTGTTTAGTAATGGGAAAAGGTATTCATTTCCATCCGCAGCACCGTGCGCTCCCCGAAAGCGGAGGCGATACAGTCTGATGATGGCAGGCGAGTTCGTTTGAGGTAAAATGTGAAATCGAGTTATGAAACAAATTTCGCAAATTCATTACGTTGACATGGTTATTATCGATTTTCAGTAGGTACGTACTTCAGATGTCGGTCCAAGAGCAGGATCAGAGCTAGTCTGGCACCCTAACGTGGAGATTATGTACATATATAAGGATGTAGATGGGAGCACGTTCAGCAAGCACTCGGAACGGGCTTGAATTCAAAGTTGTAGTCCAATATCCTGTAGCAGCTGTTGCGGAAATTTCCATACCTACGTAGTTTGAAGGTATGGGGATGCTGTAAGCCAGTCGTTTTCTGCAGGAGTAGTTGTCGTAATGCCTTCAACTACGGCGTGTTTACGTGTACACATTTCTCCAGCATCAGAACAGAATACACTTTGCCTTGAATTTGCTTTGATTTTGCTTCTCATCTCGTCTATACACAGCGAAATCTTTTCGCCATTTGATTTTTATTTGCGTATACCTTTTTATTTTCCTCCTTTTCGCTTTCCCTGGCCGTTTTTTCTACTTTTCTTAGTACCGATAGCAAAAAAAAAGTTTTATGAAAAATCTACACACCTGGGTTCGATAAATATTCGCATATAGATACAACCATAATAAAATATTAGGAATGGGTTAACAGAGACTCCAAACTTTTTTTAAATAGCGCGAAAAATAACAGAAACGTGATAAGAAAGCCATTTTCCTTCAAATGAATCCTCCGAACTAAATATAAATTTTGACCCAAGTACTTGTTACCGAATTACTTGGCTTGAGCGGAAAAAATGAAAATATCCATTCTCATAGGTTGCTGTTCACCCCTTGGTTGGGTGTACGCGTCAACTACACCTACGCACCATCGTTCGCCGTTACCTGAAGTGTCCTTCAGCTCATCTATGACTTCTTGAGACACCCGTACCCTTCCTCTACTGTCCTCCTCCAAGTACCATTAGGATGACCCACTCGTTGGCTATTTTGCGAGAATCAATTCCACCGTATATCATAGCCCAAAATGAAATTATCGCCCATCCTTAATGTTTGACCTATCCACTACCGCTTCCGATCACATTGCCTGGCCTGAACGCCGACCAAGTTTTTCGTTTGAGATAACGTCAGGCCAGCTGAAAATACGACGCAGACAGGTGTTGACGAACGGTTAGAGCTTTTGAGTAACAGTGGGGTTCACTTTCCATGTGCTACTCCTATATAACAACACTGAAATGACACTAACACAGAACCGTCTTAACTTGACCCCGGTGTTGAGATAATTGCATTTTCAGATTTTAAACAGAACTGCCAAAGCAAATCTAGTGTTGCCAATAGGCTGGGAAACATGCAGATCGGTGCCACTGTCGACAGAAACCACGCTTCCTAGATATACAAACTGTTTGCAGATGGAGAGATAACCCGTCAGATTGAAAACCTTGGTTTTGTTGGTTTATTATCAGTCCAAATCGACTTACCGCTCTTTTCAAATCCAGACCCAATTGGCCAAGGTCCATGATCTGATGAGAGAACAAACAGATGTCATCAGACTAGTCGAGGTGTATGAATTTCTCCACATCCTTGAGATAGGGCAGCATGGAGAATGTCACTGATAACAATAAGAAATGATATCGGTGACAAGATGCAACTCTGGCTGCTTCCGCTTTGGATTTCAAAATGCTCCGAGGTGTTACCTAGGTGCAGTACGTGACATTTTGTGCCATCATATGTCACTATGGTAATGGCTATTAGTTTCTCTGGAATGCCCCTCCTGCGGAGAGAACTTCAGTTGTTCAAAATCGATAAAAAGCAAGTGCAGCGAAGGTTCATGTTCAGGATGGTTCCCCAACCCTGCGAAAAGTGGCGAGCGCAATGCCCAAGCAAAAGTAAGTGACAATCAGATGATGATCCCTTTCAAGGCCGAAGTTAACGCATCTCTTGATGCGCACATCCAGGAGGCAACTCCTAAATTTACCACTAATCGCAAAGTAGTTGAAAGGATTGCTCGTACGGCGTCGGTCACTTGAAATTTAACTGACCTTATGGCAAGTTCTGGGCTTGAACAATGCGCCACCAATGTTGATGCGATGGAAGCTGCAGAAATTCACGAACTTCCCACCATTATTGTTACGGTCGCCAAGGCCGTCTTTCTCCATCACATCTCCAAGCAGGGTGTTATCAGAATCTACCTTGGCATTCAGATCGCCCATCATGATCAGAATATCATTTTTAGGAAGCCTTCCACGAATGGGTGCAATTGATCCTAGAAGGGATCCTTCTCTATTACAGCGGAAGTCTTAGTTGGTGCATTGCATTTCGGAATTGTGATATTCTTTAGCCTGGAACGAAATCTTGAAGTTGGAAGTCTGTCGAAAGCCGGCATCCAGGTCAAGAGCGCGCGTCTTGTGGTAGCTGTCAGAAAGAACCTAGCACCGGATGTATGTCTGCTCCCACTTGGTTTGAGTACATAGTCATTGTCACAAGTGGGAGAGAAGTATTTTTAATCTTACTTCGATTAAGACCAGTATGTCCATCATATATCGCTGGAACTCCCGCTCAAATTTCAGAAAGTGGGTATTCTCAGAAGCCTCACTGGCAGTGTCGAGGAGTGTGCGCACAGTCCAGGAACTAACCATAGTCCGTTTTCGATAACAAAGGTGAGAACCGTGAAATCAGTCCCTATCTCTTTCTCGAAATCGATGAAGAACAGGTGCAGCGAAGATCCATTTTCCCCGCACTATTCTTAAACGATCCGTGAAGCGTTGATATGGTCAATGCTGTAAAACCTGCCGCGGAAACAAGCCTGCTCTGTGTTGATCAATCTTTCGAGATGTTCTTTGATCCGTTCCAGGATTATTTCAGCTATTATGTTTGCAGCAACAGAGAGCACGCAGAAATTCCTCCAATGGCCACATTCAAAACGGGCACCTCTCTTTGCAATCTTGACAATCACCCCCTTTTTCACTCTCTTTGGAAGATCTTCGATCCCTAGGATTCCCATACGAGTGGAAGTAGTAGATCTGCAGTAACTGCAGGTGCAGCGATAAATAAGTCCGCAGGGAGAGCGTGGCGTCGAGCCCAGCGGCTTAACTCCGATTGAGTGCATTGACCGCCGAGAGCATTTCTCTTGCATTTGGATGAGCAGTACGTATCCGTATGTTGATTAGTCACTACATCCACAAGAGGGGGAATTTTACCAGATGTGATACGGTTAAGAATCGTGGTAAAGTGTTATTTCCTCCTCCTCACCTGCTTGTCATCGTTCATGAGGAGCCGATTGTCGAAGTCTTTTATAGGATCATCAATCTGCGCAGCTTCTGTCGCACTGACCAGCGCAACAACAAAGTTCTATTTATCGCGGCGCACACTACGTTGAACTCGACCGTGTCAGCACTCACCTTCATCAATAAAACCTTTAATCCCTTTCGTTCATCTATTCGCTTCCATCATTCCGGCAACCTGCGTAGCATTCAAACAAGTCGGAATACCGGAAGCTCGTGCTTCAGGTATAAAGGTTTTGTATTCATCTTATGAAGGAAATTTCAACGCACATTTTTCTATCCGTATATAACTACAAATTCAAAATAATCTTTCATATTTTTCCAAGCTACGAGACATACGTACATATTACAGCCATAGATATTCCGCTCACCCTAAACAAACAAACTGTCAATTTTCGAATACTGTACACATATATGCACGTATATAAATGGATCGTACCCATATTTCCGATTTACTTCTTATATCTATTTGAATTAGGCACTACCCGCAAAGTTCATTAGCACGCATATATTGTATACCTACATTATTTTGTTAAGGGAAAGTCGCACCGCGTCCTTGAAGAACTATTGTGCTCCATATATATATACCTACATACACACATGTCTGGTTGACAAATAACTAAAAAACTAAAACAAAATAATTCTCTGCGACCCAATTCATAAGAACTCATTTCGTTGTGGTATTGACGAATTGATATGTGATGATGACGTCATGCAGGTTGTAGAGTGCACGAAATTCACAAAAAAATGTGAAGTTTCACCCCCTATAACTTTGTTAATAATTGTTGGATTTTCTTCAAACTTGACCAAACTATGCATTATGTTCTTCATTACACGCATGCCAAATTTTGTACTTCTGGGATGAACATAAGGGGGGTGCCGGGTAAATTTCTAAAATGTGGAAATATACTATTATTAACTTTATTTGTACAGATATCGGAACTGGATATATTTCGAGGCCTAGATTTAATAGAGATGCACCACTGTGATTTTTTTCAGATTTTTCGGTTGGATAGGTTCTGAGAACAAGACCTGTTACACTTTTTGGGGGTCATATTTTGAGCCCTCACTCCCTACGTTTCACCCGAAGCTAAATATTGAACCAGTTTCGAAAAGTACTAATTGAGACCTTTCATTTGATACCCCATATGGCTAGATTCTGTGAAAAAAAAATTTGCACCCTCCATTCACATGTATGGGGAGCCCCCCCTTAAACTTAACACAAAATGGCGCCACTTACTGCATGTAAAGGGAACACCAGATTACATACTCTCATCAATTTTCGTGATAATCGGTCCAGCCGTTTCCGGACAGACAGACAGACAGACAGACAAACAGGCAGACAGACAGACGGACAGACAGACACCGTCTCGATTCTAATAAGGTTTTGTTTCACAAAACCTTAAAAAGAGCATTTTTGATGGCGCCTTAATGTTCAACAATATTGTTAGACAGGTTGCTCAGTTCATCTGTTGTCCGACTAGAAAGATAGTTCTTCCACTGTTAAACGACAGCTTGATCTTACAAGCGGTCGATGGTAAACTTAAGGGATTGCAGCCCTCCAACCGTGCAAAGGTTAGCGGAGTCAACAAGCAAGCGAATATAAACAACCTCATCTGTTACGCACATTCACAAAACAACTCCTAGCTGCTAGTTGGCTGAAATGGCACAATCTGCAACTAAAGGTGGCTCCTGATGCTCAATACCACCCAAGCCGCCGTGGAGCTGCAACCAATGTGTTTCTTTTTCATAAAGCGCTATTAATCTCTCCAAAGGTCTGGCGTGTTAGCATTCACCCAGATCACCCAAGTTCCTATTGGAACACATTTCGTAAATCGTCGTTCGGCGCATTACAGCTCCAGTTACTTAAAATGGGGATCTTCTGTGCGCTGTGCCAAAGCTCTCCACACAATGCAATTGACAAAGAACTACACCAACCATTACATTACTCTAAATTCCGATGAGTCACTTGACAAAGACTTCCTGCATTATCAACCCGTAGATTTGCAAGGATCAAAAATTCCCAGGGGGAGTTTGATGTTGCCAACCAAGAGGTCATACAGGTCAGTCCTAAAGTAGAACAATAGCCCATATCCTCAAATGGAACAAGAATAGCCCTAAGACCCAACACGCTCCGCATTTGAATGCTCGTCTATTGTCAACGTGAGCCATTTCGACCGACTGCTAAGTCAACTTATCAATCTAGTTTTAACTCCACCCAGTCCAACAACATGTCATTCCATTCCTAACTGCATTGGCCATCCAACCACCTGCAATTTAAATGATCGAAATTCTATAGAACAATATCCACAATTTACCTTAGAATAAATCCACAATATAACATCCTTGCCATTTTGCATAATAGAACAAAAACCTAAATCTAAATTCGTATTAGGCTTTACCCTGATTGCTAATGTTAGGAACGGCATGTACGGTCCTAGCATTCATGAAAACTATGACAAACTGAAATTCAGGACTCATTTTGATATTATGATTGCTCAGACTCTAAAGCTCATACCCAATCTCACTGTAGCGTCAGCGTGCCTTCCTCCTCATTTTTCCACAGGCATCTCTTATTCTGCTCCCCTGGACCTCCTTAATTTCCTGAGTGATAAGCCCAATATCATCGTGCCTAATGATTTAAATGATAGAGCCTCACCTAAGGGGGAAGCTATGCTCACCTTTGTTTGTTACTTCGAATTTAACTTCCTAAGCAATAGGAATTTCATTTTGTTGGCTCGGGGCGAAAACATTGTCTTCCCCAATCTAATGTAACAAACACTGCATAGTCCTGAAACACACTGGACAATTTTACTACACTGAACAATTCTAACCACCTGCTACAGAAATTAAACTTGCGTCCAGAATCACAGCAGATATGAAACACCTTCAATTCCTCCTTAAGATGGTACTCTGCAAGCTTTTAACGACAATCTTGTCAAATCTATGCAAAACAGCATACTTAAGGGAAACTTTCCAGTTAAAGGGAAAAGAGCAAACCCTAAAGACTGGTAACAGTCATATTTCAAGCCTCATTTTGCAGCGAGGAGAACTCACGGAAGTATAAAACTAAATGGATGGATGGGGGTCTACCCACCTCGACTTCCAACACCAAAGACTCCTAAGCTAAAATAAATAACTTCAAGTTCCGCAGGAGGAAAACAAACTAACAACCGGTTAGCATACTACACGCCCAGCACCAAAACCCCTCAGCTTCTACTGATCATTCATCCCTTCGTTCAGCAAACCCCTACTTTAGAGAAAGTACTTAGCAAGCACAAAGACGCTTGAATTCCGGAGGTGAATTGGATCATTAAAATACAACGTGACCTGACTCAGCCCCGAAGCCAGAATGACACTATTATATCGAATCCAAGCTTAACTATTTGTTGGTCATACAATTGAAAACCTGTCTAGGTCTCACAAGAACAGCCTCTCTCCATGTCGCCTTCGCCTTGGCAAATGGATCTCTTCCACAATAGAGAAAGCTTCTGCTTCCAGTTTATGAATTCAGCCAGTTGCGATCCTACAAGCTATCTTTCTAGCACAGTAAAAAGGCTTCCCCGAAAATCCCCCCAACTTGCTGGAAATACGCCTACTGTGGTATCTTACGCACGGCGGCGATACCTTAAATGAAATGGTCCAACGGCTAGCCAGTAATGAACATACCATATGCGCCAAGGGCCCGGTTAGCTGTTATTAAAAAAGTCTGTGTTGAAGAATTGGAATAATCCTTCCTGGAAATCTTCCGGCGAAAAGAAGATTTTTTGCGAGTTTATTTCGCTGAAACCATCACCAACTCCCAACCTATCAAGATATGACATCATTCTAGCTTGGCCTCATTTTTTCTTCAATAAAAGGCGATCATAAACTCCCTTTCCCAAACTTCTTTGCCATTCGCCATTAACGGATTTCCTGGAACCAGCACTTCTCCTAAGGTCTAGGCCTAGGGTCTCTCTTGGTCCCTCCCCTCTTACACAAATGGAAGAATACTTCCTCTGTGGCCCCGAAAGTCCATCGCGGTTTGTTTAACACAAAACCTTAAAAAGGAGGACTGCAAACTAGAGAAAGAGGTATGCTCGGAAGCTAGAGTAAGATGGGCCGTGGGAACCTTTAAACAACTGAAATCACCCGCAATAGATAGCACCTTCCTAGCACTACTCCAGAGGGCCTTAAAACCATCTTAGAATCTCTCCTAAGAGTCGCATGAGGTAGCATACCCATAGGATACAGACCAAGGGCACGAAAACTAGCAAGAGTAGTCTTTATTCCGAAAGCGGGTAAAAAGGATCTTTTTCACCCTAAATTTTTTAGACCAATTGGCCTGAAATCTTTCGTACTTAAACACTGGAGAAGGACATAGACAACTATATTAGAATTATTATTCTAATATGTAATCTCCTTCATCCATGTTAGCACGCTTGCCGGGCAGGAAGTCCAACCAAAGCTGCCCTGTATCAGCCGACGGATGTAGTTCGCGATGCTAAAGAAACAAAGGAAATAGCGCTTTACACCTTTTTGCACATCGAAGGAGCGTTCGATAACACATCGCCCACAGGGATGCAATCTGCCGTAATCCGTATGGGAGTGCAAAACTCCCCGGCCTTCCAGATGAGCAGAATGTTAGGGAGTATACAAATGGAAGTACGGGCAAGTACAAATTTCACAATGTAGGGTATTATCACTATTCATGTGGTGCGTAGTAGTTGATGAACTCCTAGGAGATTGATACTCTTTCTAGGCAGTATCCCCAAATTATTGATACCGCGATATAATATGGCAAGGTTTCACTTCGGTGCTCATGGGAGGATACGAACCCAAACGCTAGAAAGATTGTTTAAACCTCACCAAGAAGAGCTTCCGGATCAAAGTGGGAATACTCATCGGTCACTACAGGCTAAATTCCTGGGGAAGCTAGGGATATCTACGAGCATTGCAGATTCTGTGATGAGACTGATGAAACCTTCATACATGTTCTAGGGCACTGTCCGGCACTTGTGCAAAGTAAGGTGGGGCACCTGGGGGAATACTTAATGTTAGATGTCATTTGGAAGTAGGGAACCTAATAAAGTTTCTATCAGTTATAGGTTTAAACGATGTACTATTGTTTATGGATGTGCTATGTATAGCTAGTGAAGAGGCACAGTAGTTCTTTTAGGACGCAGTGCGGCTACCCTTGATTATATTTTTTGTTTCCGAGTTGTCACAATCACGGCAGATCCCGGATTTTACCTAATACTAGCATTAAGTGCCAAGCATTTAGGCTTGGACGATCCTACCTACTTAAATTATAAAGGAGCGCTGGAGGTAGTGGCCGGTGGTTGATTAATGGGAGAATCCGTCGAGAAATTCCCGATCCTTGAAGTTAAGTGGGGTCGGTCTTCAGTCTGCCTTACAGACAGACGCATGCAAGGGACTCGCCTGCTCTTTGCTGTCAAAATAAGCGCGCAGCGAGTCGACTTGGCGATAATGCTGTGCGGCCACGTCAACCACGCCCCTACCTCCAATGTCACGAGGCAAATTCATCCGCTCCTCGGCATAGTTTGAATGATGCATTCGGTTTTCTCCACGGCAATATTCCGAATGCATAAGCTAGTGAAGAGATATCGAATACACTCAATGCGCTTATTTTATTCTTCCGATTTCAGTAGCAGCTTTACATGTTGCAGGAATTCGAACAGCAGATCATCTTTTAGATCACCAACTCGAGTATGGGTTCCTTGCAGAATTTCTAGGTATTTGTAGAAGTGTGTCTTGGTCATAGCTTGGATGTGGAGGTCACCAATGCTATGTCCGCAATACGGCTCGTGATGACCTCTGCGGTTGGCTTGGATTCAACACTTGTCTAATCCAAACTCCATCCGAATATCACAGCTGAACATTTCTACTACTCGCAACAGACTGATAAGATGGTCGTCAGTATCAGCATACAACTTGATGTCATCTAAGTACATCAAGTTTGTCAGTTCACACTTAGCACGTAGGCCGTATTCAATTGCAAACCCATGCCCTCTAGCATCATTCAGTAACCATGAAAAGGAGTTCAGTGCCATGCGAAACAAAAGGGAACTCAAAGAATCCCCCTGGAAGATGCCACTCCGTATACGGATAGGCTCTGAGGTGTTAGCAGATGTACGCACTGATAAGGTGGTATGCCACCCTTCTATGACTATCGCCAAAAACTTTATTAGTTTCGGATCAATGCGATACAGACGTAGGACCTGGACCAACCAAAGAGGTTCTTTGACCTTTAGTTGCTTGCCTCACAAGTACCAAGTCGATAATGAGTTGCACTTTGCAACCCCTTGACCCAACTCGGCAGCACTTCTGACCCTTCCACTAATAATGAACCTTATGAATTTGTAAAGAGTTGGTAAGCAAGTAATCGGTCTTGTGTCTGCGGGGCCCTGCACCGTGTCTTTCTTAGGGATAAGGGGTAATCCCTGCAGTTAGGAATAGTGGAAATTCCTCCGGCCGACACATGACCTGATTTATGCTGTGTGCCAACCGACTGGGTACGCTGGTAAACTTCTTATACCAGGAATTCTGCACCCGATTCAGACCTGAACCTGCCCAGTTCTTCAAGTTTTTTGTGGCTCGTCGAACATCTGTAAAATTCATGCCAGGCGTATTGGCAAAACTTCGCGGGTCCTCGCGTAAGTGGCGTTCTGGACACATCTGGAGTGACTTTCGCATACCGTCGTAACCGACTGCACATGACAAAAAGTTTCTGCTTTAGTGTGTCCAGAATTTCAACTACGGGTGCCTCACTGGGGATGGAATAGTTTATGTAAACCCTCTCCACTTTATTTCTCACCCGTCTGCTGACATTGCCAGGGCTGATTTGAATCAGCCTAGCAATGTCCCGCCTTAGTGAGTTCCGTCGACGTTCCAGACGAATTTTGCATAGTGGATCTCTTTGGTCAAACCAATAACGCGAAAGCGAATCTTCTGACGGTGCAATCTGACAGCCGTAACTGTACCAAAATAGATAAGGGATTGTAGTTGTAGCAGCGACATATCAGCACATTCGAGATGCGATCTCATCATTGATTTAAGATAGAATTCTCGGAGTTGGTGGAGATGCATAAAGCCCAGGAATGCCTCGTCTATGCAAAGGATCCATTTCCGAACCTCAGCGAAGACTTCAGCTGCACGGTAAAGAATAGTGCTTCGACAAGTACTGAAACTGTTGCCTGCAGTGCGGCCTGATAGTGTTGATGCCGCCGCCTTTGCTCCCGTCGACCTCTGGTCACCAGTTTCCGCGGCGACATGAAGTCGAACACGCTCTGTGATGGTGGTCGGGATTATCTCGCTGCGAGCAATGAAGTGGCATTGGTCTGCGGCTCGCTACACAGTCACGTGCGCGAATTGCGGAAAACGCTCGACGAATCTCTCCTCATTTTTGGTAGTGCATTTTATACCTAATTGCCAGGTGTGGTGATAACTTTCTAAGTGAGGAATCTGCAGGACTGCACTTCCCTCACCTACCACTTGAGACGTTGCGGTGGCGTACAGGTGTTCAAATTGAAGCTATCCATTCCTTCTCCTTACACAACTGGGCTTGGGACCGGCTACCGCGCAGTTATTATTTATAAACACTGCGGAAGGCATCAAGTGGTTCCTTAAATATCCATATATGCAATTAAATATATTAGGGCTGTCCCTAATTAAAATACACGATCTGCCTCCCCCCTCCAGGTCAACCTAGAAGTTTAACACCAAAAATCAGAAAATAAACAATTATTAAATTTGGTAATTATCAATTTTGTATCACAATTTAAGATGCAATAATAACAGATAAAAAGATTTTGTTTTGCTCCATTGTCAAAGAAAATCTAAAGAAAGGATCAAATATTGGTCGTTACATAGAAAACCCCCTTAAGTACCATGGATTACCAAACTGTTCGGAATTCCTAAATGAAGTGTGTTTGATCCAGTGATACCTCGAACAATTTATCATACCTTCTAACAAGCCACTTGTTAATACTAAATTCACCCTTCCTAATCTAAGCTACAACCAATTTCAAGTGCTGCATTCCATATGCATACAATCATTTACATGGAGAAAATATCGCAGATTACGCCCAACAGTAGTACTGAACATGTCCAATGTTACTGCAGCCGAATGACGCTGATTTATTAATCACAAAAGGGTGAAAATAGTAATGCATTCCCGCAAATCCTCTGGACAAGTAGTATAAAGTGCAAGTAATGCATGTCAGATGGGGCGATAAACAAAGGACTGAAAAAGTTAATGAGGCTATTGATTAGGTTCACTACCACCATTTGTATCTGAGAAAACATTGGAAGCCTTTCCTCCTCTCCATATTTTCAGCGTTCCTGAAACCGATCCGTGGGTCACATGTTTACAATATCCTCGTTGCCAATAAGCGAAATAAGAATCGAAATTCCTGAAACTCCCTTCAAAACAAACTTCAGTTTTCATTTTTTCAATATTTGCTTATCATCAACTGACAAGGATGAAACTTTTCATTTATGTGTCACATCGACATTTTCCGCCTGACAACCGAATTATTTATAAACAGAGAGAGATATCTGAACTTTTCTATGAACACGGCCCGTTCCTTCGATGCCCTGCTTTTATCAAACTTTTCTATCCTTCGTGGAAACTCTCCCTTCTCGGTAAGCTAGGCAAAGTACGTCTTACTTCGAGGGAATACCAATGCACGGCGAGATAGGAGCGGAGAGGAGCTGTTCAGACACGGAGTTGTCCTTGCTTGCCTTCTTGCATTAAGTATTGCTTTGCATGGTTAAAAGCACTTCCACGCGTGTATTTTCACATACGTTCACCTCAACCTGGGAATATGGGAAATGGATAGAGTCGACATTTAATCAGGAACGTATCGTACACTTCACCGGAATGGAATGCCGACAAGATTTCTTATTTTATCGAGTTGGCTTTACCTGGGGGTGTGGGAATGTTTCTATTAGAAGAAAACACCAGTGGTCTTCGTGCCCACACAACTAATTGAAATTGGTTATTACGCATAGGTAGCTATCCGCGTTATTAGCAGACATGGTTTTAGTGCATTCAGATATCGATTAGCCGTATTTTACGGTGAAATGATACGCAATTAATTTACGTTGGAAATCGAGCCCGTTTCAGGGTGAATTGGCCTCGATTAGCACGATTTACTTCTATTAAACAGAATGCGAAGCGAAAATGTTCAGCATGAATAGTTCCAGGTGATATACCCACGTCAATTCGACGACTGGGTGTTTGTATGTGAATTGGCAATGTATTCGCACAGCGGGAATTTATGAATTCATGCTCCAGGGTTTCTACCCCATTGAACTATTTTCGGCTATTATGCTTTGCCTGAAGTAGTGAATAGAGCGCAGCTCGGCAGAATTGAGTACTAAGAAGGATATGTACCGTGAGGAAAGCGTTTATCAGGTTATATGAGGTAACGAACTGTCGCATGGTTTGATGCTTCTTAGAGAGTTTCTCATTTTTTCCGCATATTCGCATTTATGTATCAATAGAATGTAAACATTGATTTTGAATTCGACTACAGAAAACTATGCGGATTAGATTTTGGCATATGTACATATATTTAGGTTTAAATTTGGGATCTAAACAGATTTTGAGACTTTCTGAACAAATCCAGCATTTCTGAGCCCAATTTTAACCAAGAATTTCTGACTCCCTCATCAGATATTTTTTGATTATCGGATGCAGCCCACAAATGTTTGAAGAACTTTATACTTTGTGCATATTTCCATCTGGTAAATGTTACACAATTTCCACTTTCCTGTTGGTGAGAGTAAGAGCCACCTGCAGCCCACGATTTCTTGAATATATCGGTCACCAAGAAATTCGAGCACACAGATTGTGTCTCCAAACTAACAGAATATTTGAAATTCCCCCACTCATATATGTTTGATGGCTTACCAATGAATTGGAACTGGATGCAAGTGTTTTTAAAAAGGCACGTACTTCGAATTTCGATTATAGAACCGACATTGGAATGGTATATTTTGGGGCCTAAATGTAGTGTGCTGGTACCACAACATATCGTGCCCTCGAAGTAGATAAATGATAGTCATAAAGCTCTATGTAGGGCTTAGCTTATCAAGTTCACTCGGACAACATCGCTGTTTGTTCACGGCAATGAGCTGCAGCTCCCCCCATGAAAAACCACAAGGTCCTAGGATAACCTAGAAACTTGTACTCCTCCACGGTTCTACACCATGTACTTCTACAATGAACCACTCGTCGAACTTTGTTTGGCACAACCCACAATTTCTCAATGTGTGCCCTATCCACTGTCAATCTTGTTTTCTAATCAACACGACCACGAGTATCTGACCCATATGCCAAACAAGCTGTATTGTCTAGGAATACCTCCCCCAGGGTTTTTGTCGCAGAAACGACTCCATCTAAATGTTCAAATTGATTGACGTCCTCCAAATGCTACCCATTAATTCACATAGGAAGAGCGCATTTATCCACAGTCCAATTCTGCTTCCCTGCTTCTCGAAATCCGAAACCATTGTATCCCTGAATGAGTAAAAGCCGACATTTGAGGAAAGATGACATAATCCATTGGACTCTCACGTTCTCCAGCCAACGCACAATGAGGAGTTTCAGCGATAACGACAAGACAAAGTAGCAGTGACAAAATGCGACCTTGCGGACACTGCTTTGGATTTCAAATTACTCTGAGATTCCACCTCAGTATAGTATGTGACATATTTCGCCGTCATACGTCGTTCTGATAATAGTTTCTCGAGAATTTTCGCCCTTCCTTCTGTGTTGACGATGTGAAAGCTTTCTTGAAATCAATGAAGTGAAGCGGAGATCTAAAAGGGTAAAGGGTGTTAATGTGCTCAGTATAAGAGGATACAAAGTGAAAAACAGTCCCCATTGTCGATCAAACTTTCGTTAAGAGACAAAAGCGTAAAGTGTTTCTTCCGCCTCTCAGATCATTATGCCCGCCGATCCTCCTCCGGTCTTTCGTATTCTACCTGGTCTTGTCTCGTCCCTTTACAAAGTGACAGAGAATGTCATCCGCACTGAAATGAAAGGCGCTTTTGACGTCGGCGCAGTGTTCATCAACATTTTCATAAGACTTGTCTAGAGTTTGCCTCGCTTGTGCAATAAGAAAGCTTTTTAACTGATAGGCGAATCGCGGGGGTGGTCCGCATTGAATTTTGGAGATCGATGTTCCATTCCCCCGGAGCAGATGTAATAGTGACAACCGATGGCGGTAAACATTGCAGAACGTTTCCCCAAGAAAAAGTTATCAGATTTCATGTAAACGTAATTTATTTCCAAGTTGTTACGACACTTTATTTTACGTGATTTGTTTTAATATCACAATAATGTATTTATATTTACGTTATTTCATTAACACTTACTTTCGTTACTATTTAGATTATGCTTTTTCGTCTTAAATCAAAATGATGTAAACTGCCCGGCAGACTTATCGGGAGAGTCGACGAGAGTGTCATTCTTGACATTTTTCACCCCAGTCTCCTGTGAGGTCGTCAGCTGTTTCCGCGGCCGTTCAATCAGCACACCTCGAGGTTCCTGGGGATGTCGACCTCAGTTGCCGCGTGTCGGGAAGGAAGAGTCGGTCGCAGCTTCGAAACCGCGTCTCCGAGCAGACATAGTATGCCAGAGTCGCTTAACCCTACTCTGATGTCCAGCACAGGGTCGGCGGGGAGGCGCAGATTCTCTCCGTACACCATCTCCGTGGGGCTGGCTCTAAACTCCTCTCGGTGGGCTGTGCGGAAGTCAAGGAGGACAGAAGGCAAGGACCGCGACCAGGACGGATCGTCGCGAGACATTAAGGTGGTTTTCAGCGTCCGGTACCAATGTTCGACCATACTATTGGACTGTGGATTGTACGCAGTAGTCCTATGACGTTTGAAGCCAAGGAACTTGCCTAACTCCGCGAAAAGAGTAGATCCGAACTGCGTTCCGTAATCGGTGATGATTACAGCTGGTACTCCAAAGCGCGGGAACCACTCCCGACAGAGGGTCTTGGCATAGAATTGCGCTGTAGTGTACGGCAGAGGTATTGCCTCAGGACATCGCATCAACCTGTAGACGACTGTGAGGCATTACTTGTAGGGGCCGATGTTGTCGAGATGGATGATGTGGAAGCGCTTGGTGGACCTAGCGAATACACCTACTTCTTTTCATACGTGCTTGTTAATCTTGCATTTTTGGCACGCGATGAACTGTCCGGCCCAAGAGATCATGTCCTTGTTCATAGGCGGCCAGAAGGATTTTCCTGTGACTAAGCCGTTCGTCGTCCTGATGCCTGGATGCACAAGCGTGGAATACTTCCCGGCGAAAATCGGCTGGAATGAATGGCCTGGGTCAGATAAGGGACCCAGGCCCGGAGAGTAAATAAGAGTTTGAGCCGAAAACAAGAAACAGCTTGAAATTGGATTTGGAGTTTGCCTTCAGGTTTTGAAACTCTACGTCGTCTTTCTGCGGCTCGGCGATTGGCGTATAATCGATCGCGGCGGGAACTGTGACCTCCGAGATTCGAAACAAAGCGTCTACAACAACATTGTCTTTTCAAGCCACGTGTTGCATATCAGACGTAAAACTCAAGTGCCGAAGTTGACGGGGGGACGCGTTGTCGGGCTTTTGTCTAAGCTCGAAAGTAAGGGGCTTGTGGTCCGGGAACACAGTGAACGGCCTGGAGTGTTGTGGCAGATCGAACAACTTGCGTCTCGTACGCACGTGCGAGTCAAGTTGACCACGACATCGAAAAACAATTTTTAACAGCGAAAATTGTCTTTCGCGAAAAGAGTCCAAGAAGAGGAGGGGCTCCTCACGGGCAATTAATTTGTAATTGATAATCATTAATTTAATTTGTTAATAATTTAATAAAATGTCAAATAAGAAAAATAAAGTGTTTATCCACGTTCGAAATCAATTCCAGTTTTGTACGCCTCCTTGACCTATCCAATCACATCATATACAGGTTGCAGGTCTACGCCAGGTTTTTAATCTGGCAGGTATTAACTATATTTCCAGAATGTAGACAAGGCAGCATCGCTGCAAATAGTTACACCCAACACCATCAAGTCCGGTACCATTAATCAATGCCTTGGTTATTATGCCCACTAACGCAGATAGGGAGAGCGCGATGACCTGTTAGACTGAGCATATTGGTTTTGTTGGTGTTTACCTTCAGTCCAACTCTACATGCCTCTCTTTCCAAGTCCAGAGGCATTTGTCCAAAGTCCATGATTCGATGACAGAGCCAACAGATTTCATCAGCGTAGTCCAGATGTTTGAGTCAGGCAAGGACCACTTGCCCAATTGAATGTTGAAGTTGATTCGCTGACTGGAAGTGCAAAATGGATTATTGGTGTGTTTGATAACATCATCTTTTGTCGTTTATTTATTGCAAGTTAATTTCAACGAAATAACGCCTCTTAAAATAACAGTTGAATGTTAAAATTTAGTCGACTTTAGGCAGCCAGCAGGGCTGTGGGTGGGACCGGAGTGGAAATTATGCGGGCCCCTCTATCCTCCCCGTAGCGTTGGTTTGGTGGTTTTGTGTCTCTATGCAGGGCCCGCGGATAATTCCTTCCTTTCCTTCCCCTTTCATCAGGCTTAGGGAATCTATTTGCTGCACATCTCCTCCTTTCGGTATTCAGCATTTACATTTTTTGCCTCCCGAATTTCCATCTTCACTTGAGCGCAACTTGCCATCCTTAAGATGGCTTGTTACCAAAACTCATTATACTTTTGGCGTTATCTATTTGTTAAAGGCTAAGTACATCACTGTACATGACGTTCCACAATAGTGGTAATGTTCTTTGAGTCCATCATCAGTGTTGTACTAAAGACATGTTTCCCCTGTGTGGTTGTCGAAAAAACAGACTAGAGAAGAAAATATCAATCGTCGTTAGGGAACACATGATCTGATTCTATGCTGTTGACTGAATGTGTTGCATTCCTCAAATCCACATAGTGTCAACCAAGCCTGTAACCCATTCTATTATTTCGGAAGTCAGATCGGTTTACGCAAGCCAAATTCCCATTGTAAAAGTTCTCTAGCCAATCGGCAATCCAGAACTATGATTTTATATATATGGGTCAGTAAGGCTCGTCTGGCGGTTTACAAAGCTTGGGTATCAAAAGAAGTTACATCCACTCAAACAATGCAGGGCATGCTTCGAACAACTCAGCGAACGTATCCGGCATGGTAAATAAGCTGGAAGACCTTATTAAGTTTATCTTATGAACTCAAAGTCTTAGTTATGCATATCGCCTTTCCCGTAACTCTTCTTTGATTCCTGTGCGTAGTTGGGTGAAACAAAACTTTATTAGAAATGGTTCAATGCCTGTCTATCCGTCTGTTTGACCACCCGATTTTCTCGGAAACGGCTGAACAAATTGTCACAAAATCCGGTGAGAATGTGTGGTAACATGCTCTGAGTCTTCGGGCTTAGCGGCGCATTCGGGACAGTCTGCGGACTCATCCAATCCGAAGCGATGCAAGCACTTCCTGTATCCACCGTATCCCGAAAGGAACTGCGTTAGGTAATAGTTCAATTCTCCATGTTTGCACTCGACTCATCTCTCAATACACGGGATCAGTGTATGGGTCCAGTGGCCATTTTCGGAATTATCCCACTGTTGCTGGCATCTCTTCCTAGTGGCTTTTCGGAAGTTCGCAGTCACTTCGACTGGATTACCAAAAAATGGATTTTAACAGTATTGTTTTTCCTTCCGATTGGTAATAAGGACCGCCTGCGTCTTATCTTCCGCCAAATCCAATTTCACCATTTGGAGTCACGCTTGGATGGCATGAATGGTTTCGCTTGCACACATTTCCACGTCCTGGTGGTGTTTCGCAACTACTACCACTGCCAGGTCGTCTACAAAACCAATAAATGTTGCCTCCTTTGGCACGCGAAGGCCGAGCACTTTGTCGTACATTATGTTCACCCCAGCAAGGGCCCCAGTACGGAGTCACAACATATTCCTTCGGCCCGTCGTCCGTCTCGTACCAAAAAGTCTCTCCGAAAGGTAACTCTCGATTATGCAAGCTAATTAGCCAGAGACACCCAGTTTAGCCAGGGTGCCCTTAATCCAACCTTAGTTGGCCGAGTTAAAAGCATTCCTGATATTCAGCATCACCACCGCGCAGCATTTACCAGCGGCCAATTCCTCCCGGACCAAGTCTACGACCGTTGCAATGGTATCCTAACCTTTTCCTTGTTAACTGTAAGCAATACATATCCATCTCCCTGTGTATTAATTTCGGCAAAAGTTTAAAAGAGTGCTACTTCCCTCATCTTTCGAAAGAGGCCCTTATCATCCCTACCCTCAAGGGCGAAAATCCTTCACTAGCTGTGAACTACTGCCCCACCTAGTTTCTATCATCTTGCTTCTAAATACTCGAGAGATACGTCTCCGACTAGCTGACCGTGCATTTCGGTCCCCTCATTATGAAAGAATAACATATCGATCTACTGCTTCAAACCTTTTGGCCTTTACCAACTTCACGAAAGGTGATATCGTTGACCACAATATTCTCTCCTCCAAACTGTCTATACTAAACTTACCCCCCCCCCCCCCATCAACTTCATTGACATCATTAATCGAGCTTCCGAAATGTCTGGTTTTATCAACCATTCCTCCACGGACTCATCCTTAATTCAGCATTCCTTAACACTTTTCAACTATGTTGTAAGAAACATCTTTGAATATTGCTATCTAGCCTGGTTCCCCTTTCTGAACTATGATTGTCGCATTGTTGTACAACGTAAATTCACCCTTTTTCAAAAAAAGGCCTTACCCAGGTGGACTATCTGTCACGGCTTCGCACCCTCAATCTCCCTTTTCAAACTTTACAATTGCCTGATGAACTGCTCTGCCAGTACTCCCATAGCGCGGACATTTTTGAAGTAACACCAGGTAGTAGTGAACAGTGGATATTATGATCAGCTCTATTGGCTTGACCTTACCCCAACTTTTCGTCAGCCTTGATCCAGATTACACTGAAATACGAGGTAATTTTAAAACAGGAAAGTATGGGGGAAAAGAGGGCCTGGCCTACTCCCTATTACCCCTTTTCTCATTAAAATTTATTATTCAGGCCTCCGAGGAAACTTCGGGCCGCCTTTCCAACCCCGTTTCGTCAGGCTTGGTAGCCACATATAAGCGAATCAACCCCAAGTGTTTTATTGTGTAGAATCTTGACACATTTTCAACCTTCTCTGTATGTCTTGTATCCACTGGAGCGAATAATTGTTTTCACGGTTATTCAATTTTGCTTCGTTTTACTGTAGCCTTGCAGTCCTTCATCTTCCTTCCGATGGTAACAATGTAGCTTTACATCCTAGAAATCAATCCTTCACATCCACTAGATAAATGTTCGCGAGAAACATTGTGACTGGCATGCTTGGTATCCTTATTTTTTATTCGTTTTAGGAATATTTATTATTATTATTTATTTATTTTATTTTCTATAGAGAAAGAGAGAAAGGGCGCAGTTCTTTTTGAAAATTCGCTACCTGATTATTTTATCATTCGCTCGTTTCTAATTCGGAGACGACTTGGCTAGGGAGCTACGGTATAGTCGCGATAGAAATATTTTTAATTGGAGATATTAGCTCGGCTAATTCAATGATTTTAAAAAGACAAGTCCTGCATTTTCAAGCTTTCCTCAGTTCAGAAATTCTCTATGACGATCTGTCTTTCCCATCTTAATCAAAAGGAGAATTCATGCATATCAGAATAATGTTCATCACATATATCGCTGTTCCCCATTTGTCTGATTCTTCAAAGGAAAGCATTCCCCATTTAGACGAAGACTTGATGATGTGCGCTTATGGAAAAACCTAACCATGCTTAGAATGGAACGCTTCCTGTGCACGAGCTAAACACTTTGATCCCATCCATTTGGAGCTACTACATTTCGGAGAAATAATAGTCGTTGTAAATTCCTTCAAAGTTATTGCAGGTTCCCGGAGAACTGAGAAGCTTCCACATAGCAGAATTTGACCTCACTAAATCAGGACTGCTGAATTTATGTCACCAAATTTTCGAGACATATGTACATATTTTCAGCCAAACTTCGTTGCATCCGGTTGAGTATCAGTTGACAATGAAACAATCTCACCCTGTAGATTACGATTTTCCCTCTCCTAACGAAATTAGGGAATGACACTTTGTGAAAACTCATAAATCACGTTGCAAATTAGATAACTACATACATAATCCCAATCGGCAAGACTCTCTCTCCTCCTCTTCCTGAAATTTTTCAATCAGAATAATTGTAAGTTATGCACTTTGCGAACAACCTTTGCACCTCGAGTCACTACAAGTAATAATATACAATAAATTTTCCCAGACCAACCATGTGGAGCACATTATTCAAGGAAAAGCTTCCGAGGAATTTTACGGGAAAACCCAAGCAGCAAATGCTGGGTACTTGCGCTCGAAAAGCAGGCGCTGAAATTTATGTCCCGCAGAATTCTTGTGGGGTATTGAAGTAGGTTTTCGTGTGCTAATATAAAGTTCATCAATTTGTCGACGTAAATCGTGTTTTACAAATTTATCATAATAAGGACGGAAATTATGCTCAGTTGAAGATCGACGCTTCCTGCTTTTGATTAGGCATTGAATTTCATTCGGTGTATTGCAGGATCTAGGACATGGAACGACAATTTTCGTTCACCTAAAAGTCACAATATAAGTCCAAATGGAATCCCAAATTTAAGAATTCTATAATCTTGAAAAGTCCATTTCAACATAGTTAACCCTTACTAGAAAGAGTGGAAGTAGAACGGTACAGGAATAAAATATTCACTTGTGGTAATTTCAGGCTGAAAAGCCCATTCATTTTTGATATGTCTAGAATCCCAGAAGCAGGTTTATGATTGCTTCAGTAAATCTTTCCCAAAGCATATTTATACAAGAATATCAAATGGTTTGTCATTTCTACAGAAAGATTAAGTAAACACATTTGAGCGACGTGAAACAAGTCATTTTCCAGCAAATTTTGCTCTGCAGACTCGACGTATGAACGCTTAAGCCACGGTTAGGCGTTTGTGCTCGGAAACATGAAGGTTTGGGGCCGGAGTGTTGAGAAAGAAAATGAGAAAATCATTCATACGTTGAAAAAAAAACGGAAAATAAAAAAACCCTTTCTAAACACAGCGTATTTGACATGTGCATTTCTAAGTGAAACACAAGTTCGTATATGTTGAATGCTTAGCATGACATCCTGAGTGTCATATCTACGAGATACATCGCTCTAATGTTGACAGTAAATTCTGTATAGCCGGGAACGGCAATTTATCATCTCTCCCACATCTCTCGCTGGGGCCTACTACTCCCCTGTCTGGATTTGAGCTTTTATGCGATCTACCAGCAAACCGGCGTTGGAAAAGGATTATCCAAATAGACATTACATTTAGATACGCTATCAGATGTAAATCAGTTTTCTACAAGTTTATAATAAAATATTAGTCTGACATGATGTTCTCAAGTCGCTTATCATACCTTTTATGATGTGCTTCGTGTGTATGGGACGGAAAATATTTCCCAGCAAGACAGTGAATGAAGCAGTACGAAATGGCGCAGAGATGCTTCGCAACTGTATCTTTTATAGGTGTTATGTCTATAGCGATGGATTTTGATGGCTGCATCCTAAGGCAAGGACGCTCTTATTTAGCTCACCTAGGATTAATTACCTTTCAAGCTACCGCATAATTTTTCACCCTAGCACATAATTTATTACTGGATCTCTTGTAGACTTTCTTCAGAATATTAAATCAGATAAGCAAACCCTCGTGTCGTAGATTAAAATTTTAAAGGCGTTTTAAATAGCGCTCGCTATACAAATACCAGCTGGTAGGGAGCCGAGCATATCTCAGGTTGTACATCTACCCGTCTGATTAGGAAGTGTACAAAATACACAATTTATTATTAGCATAATTACTCAAGGCGGTGCCGATGTAAAATAATCACTCCAACAGCTTTAGTCTGTTCCAGAAGGAAGATAAAAACTTGGTAAAAAAGGAAAACATAAATGAATGGTTTAAACCCCCTTCTGGGGATGAGACTTAACAAATACAATTTGTTTGTCAAACTAAAGGATGAGGTATCCTTTTGCTGAGTGAATTCCATCAGATATGAGGCTCCCGTGGAAAGAGATAGGAAAATATTTGGATGCGAGTTTTTATTTTCGGGTTTTGCAAATTATGGTTGGGAGTCACGTTGTTTGTCGTACCCATAACCATCACTTCTATGGATTCGAGAGAACCACGAGTATTCAAACATCGTAGGTGCTAGGCACAGTAGATCTTCGGTTGTCACATTCCCACTCTACCGGACTCTAGGATGACGAACTTGACTAGCCGTCCGATTAGGTTTTCCAAATTTGGGTCGGACAAGTAATGAGGTCCGATCATTTTTCTAAACTCTACTCTGGTCTACCTATCGATAAAACATATTGGAATTGCAAGCCATGTGTGAATTGTTCTAAAAAGTTGCTTACGGAAAAACATCGCTTTTATTGGAAATTAGCGCTTCAAGAATGGTCGAGAAATGCTGAAATGATTCGAGTGCGCTCAAAAGATAGGAAGTCGGTGGATGATTTCGCCCTAGCGCCATTTTGTATTGGTATTGGCCTAAAATAAAGACCGGTTCGTGCAATAAAGTCCAGACTAACGCGTGACGGTGATCAAAAGGTAATATAGGCCCCAAGGCGAAACGTGGATTTTCACCAACGATAGAGCATAAAACCTGGGAAACGCCTGCTGAACGAACACTAACAGCTATACTACTAAACTATATCTCCATCTGTACGTGGTGATCGCTGCGAGTTCTTTCTTAATGAAAAAATATAGACGGAGAAGGAGAAAGGTGAATCTCCCGCACCTACAAAGGGAGCACACTACACCAACTGGTCCTCCACGAAAAACCGAAGCTATGAAGTCACGAAAGGGGCCTCGAACTGGATGGATTCTACAACGGCAGACCCGGTAATGAAAATGGACTAACGATTTCCGCATTTGCTCATGGATCGTGCATTCCGTGTACAGAAAAGGCTTGCCGATACCCTGTTTTAATATAAAGCCAATGTAAGCTGTTATAGTATGGAAAGTCAATAGAAAAGTGGCAATGCGTAGGAGAGGGTACAGTTTTCTGAAGAAGAGTCACTACCCCTATATAGCGGCATTTGAGCAAACCATGTGTCCGGAGTACGTTCCCTGGTCAGTTAAAATAGATCCTGGTGCTATCCACTTTGAAAACATAAGTGGAAAGCTACGCACTCTACTTTGCGAGCAAATGTCGAAATATAAGCCTCATTAACTTTTACGCGCCCACTAGAAATTACAGAGTAGGAGCAGGAAACCTTCAACGTGGCAGTAGAACAGATCCTCCAGGCTTATTCCAAATGTGATATCAAAAGTCACATTTGGAGATTTTAACAGTTAAGCAGGAACAGAGACCTTGTTGAGGCCATACATCGACTTCAATACATAAAAACACCAACGATAACGGACTATGAATTATTCGGTTAGCAGCATCGAATGAGGAGTTCTTGGAAGTATTTGGTGTGCGCCCAAAACGGACCACAAATAAACGTACGCCCCTCCAGACGAGACTACTTGCAACCATATTGACCAGGTGTTAATTGAACGCCGCCACCGCTCAGCCTTGATAAATTTCCTCTGACAGTCAAGAGAGCGAAAACGGAAGTCATGAATAACAAATTCATCCGAAGCAACAATAAGAGACAATTGATGCCGCAATAACCACAGTTAATAGTGTTTCTGAAGATGAAGCATCGACGAATGATTTTCATAACCATCCGAAGAGCGTTATCATTGATATGGTCCCAAACATGCTTGTCCCCAATTGCAAAAAAGTTGGAATGGCTGGTTCGACAGTAAATTAGCAACGGAATGGAAAATTGCTGCTTACGGGACAATGATGCATTCTCAAAAAACGTGGTGAAAGGCGGAGAACTATCAAGAAGCCAATTGAAGATGGTGTACAAATATTGCCAGCACCAAGGATGGAAGAAACAGTCCGTGCAATTTAATGGTATAAGAATCATAAGCTGCAAGGAACCGATGGAATTACAACCAAATTGGTTAAATATGGGGCGGCCAACTGCAGTGGTTCATTAACTGATACTCAAGCAAAACCAGGATAAAACCATACACGGCGATAAAAAAATTCGGTATCCGGTATTTCGAAAAGAGATCCGCGATAATGATGCTAATACAGAAGCCATCATCCTCTTCAAGTTGACCCAACTACTGGGTCTGTGTTGATAACCTTGACATTATGGGAAGAACAACGACAGGTGTACAGTCTACCCTCATTCAAATCGAGCATGCGGCGACCGGTGATGTCGCTAGGTCGCGATCGGTCCAACTAAATAAAAATCAACATGGGAAGGCCTAACAGTCTGTTGTTCATTTCTTGGTTAAAGAAGGCAAACCTGAAAGACGAGTACGCGATGGGCAACTAAGTTCGTTTATATTGAAGGGGCTTTCCATGGTACGCAGAGCATGGTGTCGATGATACTTTATTTATTTACTTTATTTATCTGCAGTGTAGAGTGAAATGAAGTCTCTACTACCTTAGCAAAAGAAGGTTTGGTCGCCTTCATTCTCAGACCATAAGAACAGAGGAGCATACAGGAAAGTTCATCCTGTCGAAAGGAGGAAGAACTGTAGAGGGATTTTGATTATTCTGACTGGTCATAGTTTGCTACTTGGGTATATGTTCAGAATAGGAATTCTACAGGATGATATGTATTCAGCCTATCATGAGCAAGCGGAATCCACGGAACATCTCTTTGTGGCTACCCTGCCTATGGACGATTATAAATCATTGAGTATTGATGTGTTTCAATTGCAGCGGGTGGTATCATGTCTCATCATCATCAACGGCGCAACAACCGGTATCCGGTCTAGGCCTGCCTTAATAAGGAACTCCAGACATCCCGGTTTTGCGCCGAGGTCCACCAATTCAATATCCCTAAAAGCTGTCTGGCGTCCTGACCTACGCCATCGCTCCATCTTAGGCAGGGTCTGCCTCGTCTTCTTTTTCTACCATAGATATTGCTCTTATAGACTTCCGGATGGGATCCTCTTCACCCACACGGATTAAGTGACCCGCCCATCGTAACACAAGCGGACGGTCATGGTATCGCTCATAGATTTCGTCATTGTGTAGGCTACGGAATCGTCCATCCTCATGTAGGGGGCCAAAAATTCTTCGGAGGATTCTTCTCTCGAACGCGGCCAAGAGTTCGCAATTTTTCTTGCTAAGAACCCAAGTTTCCGAGGAATACATGAGGACTGGCAAGATCATCTTGTACAGTAAGAGCTTTGACCCTATGGTGGGACGTTTCGAGCGGAACAGTCTTTGTAAGCTGAAATAGGCTCTGTTGGCTGACAACAACCGTGCGCGGATTTCATCATCGTAGCTGCTATCGGTTGTGATTTTTGACCCTAAATAGGAGAAATTGTCAACGGTCTGAAAGTTGTATTCTCCTATCCTTATTCTTCTTCGTGTTTGACCAGTGCGGTTTGATGTTGTTGGTCGATTCGTCTTCGGTGCCGACGTTGCCGCCATATATTTTGTCTTGCCTTCATTGATGTGCAGCCCAAGATCTCGCGCCAATTGCCGCCTGCTCAATCTGGATGAAGGCAGTTTGTACGTCTCGGGTGGTTCTTCCCATGATGTCGATATCGTCAGCATAGGCCAGTACTTGGGTGGACTGGAAGAGGATCGTACCTCTTGCATTTACCTCAGCATCACGGATCACTTTCTCAAGGGCCAGGTTAAAGAGGACGCATGATAGCGCATCCCCTTCTCGTAGACCGTTGTTGATGTCGAATGGTCTTGAGAGTGATCCTGCTGCTTTTATCTGGCCTCGCACATTGGTCAGGGTCAGCCTAGTCAGTCTTATTAATTTCGTCGGGATGCTGAATTCTCTCATGGCCGTGTACAGTTTTACCCTGTCTATGCTATCATAGGCGGCTTTAAAGTCGGTGCAACTGTTTTCCATATTCCAACAGTTTTTCCATCGCTTGCCGCAGAGAGAAAATCAGATCTGTTGCTGATTTGCCTGGAGTGAAGCCTCTTTGGTATGGGCCAATGATGTTCTGGGCGTATGGGGCTATCCGGCCTAGCAATATAGTGGAGAATATCTTATAGATGGTACTCAGCAACGTGATACCTCTATAATTGCTGCACTGTGTGATATCTCCCCTTTTTATGTATGAGACAGATAATGCCTCGTTGCCAATCGTCAGGCATTGATTCGCTGTCCCATACCTTGAGCACAAGTTGATGAACCACTTGGTGTAACTGGTCGCCTCCATATTCCATCGGCTTCTGGCGACTTATGATTTGCCGATGTTCTGGTTGTTCAGTAGCTCATCAAAGTACTCAACCCATCGCTCCAATATGCCCATTCTGTCGGAAATGAGATTTCCCTCTTTGTCTCGGCAGGATGAGCATCGAGGTGTATAAGGCTTCATCCTGCTGACTTGTTGGTAAAACTTCCACGCCTGGTGCGGTTGCTCCCTGTACTTTTCTAGTTCACAGACTTGTTGGTTCTCCCAGGCTTCCTTTTTCCGTCTGTGAAGTCGCTTCTCCACTCAACGGAGTTCGTGATAAGTCTCTGCGCGTGCCCGCGTTCTTTGAGAATGCAACATTACTCGGTATGCGGCATTCTTCCGTTCCGTTGCTAGCTTACATTCATCGTCAAACCAGCCGTTCCGACTCCTTTTGCGGCTGGGGCCAAGTATGTTTGTGGCCGTATCCATGATAACGTTCTTCAAGTGATTGTGATTGTGTTATTGCGGCATCCATTTCCCTCTTATAGGTGTCGCGGAGGGTTGTGTTGTGGATGGCTTCAGTGTTCACTCTCACCTGATTGTCAGAGGGGATTCTAGGTAGTATTGTTATTCGAGCTCGGAGCACCATGCCAACGAGATAGTGATCCGAGCCCATATTGGTCCCCCTGTATGTTCTGACATTCATCAAGGCTGAGAGATGGCGGCGTTCGATCAACACGTGGTCAATTTGGTTGAAAGTGGTTGAAGTTGAAGTTCTACTCCCTCGTAGACTCTGTAGTCTCCTCTGCAGGGGCGTGAACGTTAATGAGGTTTATATTTCTAAACTTGCCTCGCAAACGCAGAGTGCATAGCCGTTCGTTTATGTTTTCAAAGCCGATAACAGTAGGTTTCATTTTTTGGCTGACTAAGAAACCTACTCCGTGCACATGGTTTACTGGATGACCGCTATAATATATGGTGTAGCGGCTCTTCTCCAGAAAACCGGTCCCTGTCCATCGCATCTCTTGTAACGCTGTTATATCAGCCCTATATTGGGGCAGGGTATCGGCTAGCTGCTCATCAGCTTCATCTCTGTACAGGGAGCGCACGTTCCATGAGAAAATGCGCAAATCGTTAATCCGTTGTCGTTGCCGGGTCCGTCGTTTTAAAGTCCATCCTGTTCGAGGCTCCTTTCGTGGCTACGTAACATCGGTTTTCCGTGTAGGGTTGTCAGCCCTACCCAACCCCCAACCTGGAGGACCAGTTGGTACAGTTTGTCCCGATTCTAGGCGCGGGAGGCTCGCCTTCATCCTTCTCCGTCTGTAGCTTTTCGTTACGAAAGAGCTCCGAGCGATCACCACGTGGAGATGGAGATAGGGTTTGGTAGTAGAGCTGTTGGTGTTGTTTCAGCAGGCATTTCCCAGGTTTTATGCTCCATCGTGGGTACCAATTCACGTTTCGCCCTGGGAACTATACTACCCTTTGACCACCATGATCCGGGGTATTCCGAACCCGGGGGAATCGAGTAGAGTGAACCATTTCGTTCTCAGTGCTCGGAAGCCATGCCACACCTCACTCAACTATTGAGGGGAAGACTGAATTTTTTAGAACAGCTCGTTCAATTGGAGAAAGGCTTGCAGAAAGCAGTTAAAGAAAGAAACGCGGAAATTCCGAGACATCTGCAAGAAAGCTGCGGGAAACCTTCGGCGGATAACCTACAGAGTTGTGATGCTTAAAGTGACGGGGAAGCCAACACCGCAGGTAACTTATCCGATAATGCTGAATTCAATAATGGAGTCATTGTTCTCGGAAAAGTCGAACATCTTGATCGAAGCAAGCGAAATGGCCCATTTGGAGATCATTTCCCGTACCACGGAAGATTAATTTCTGAAAATGTCTAAGAAGATAAAGAATCGACAAAAAAGCGCCGATGATATTCCTATCAAAGCATTGAAAACAGCTGTCCGCACGAGACCAGGCACAGTTAAACCAACCATGCTAACATGCCTCGACGAAGGAATGTTCGCTAAAAATTCCAAGCAGCAACGATTATTTTTATTACCGAAAGGAGAGAAATGACCGGTAGATGGCCACATATCGTCCAATATTCTTTCTGGCTACGGTCGGAAAAATTCTATAAGGAATAATGGGAACAGATTGCTGGATATAGTTAAAGACGAAGCAGCTCTATTTAATATGCAAGTTGGGACTCAAGAATGATATCTTCACCGTCGATGCAGTAAAGGTGGGAGTTGACATCCTAGTTGCTGCCACATAAGGCGAGGGATTGCGCTGAAGATGAAAAGAGCATTATGTGGTGGTCATGTGGGAAATAGGGAATGGATTCAATAATGCAAATTGCTTATCAGGGTGAGTGCATAATGGTTACTTCACTGACAGGAAAGTAAATACAACACCGATGAAGTTACTACTGTATGTTAGCAGGCCTCCCTTAGAGATCGATGCTGGGTGTAGTTTTGAGGAGTATCATGTACGACGGAATCTTACGCCTGCCCTTATCGAAGGTAGTAAAAATGGCCGGTTTCGCCAAGGATATTGCCGTGGTTGTGGCGGCCGAGCACATCCACGAGATCGGGACAGCAGTAAATGAAGCGGTCTGGAAGATCGAAGATTGGCTTGAAACTAGTGCTCGCACTAGAACAGTGGAATACATTGAAATAAGGGCTGGATACCATAGCATAAGATGCGAGGAGGCAGTCAATTAGAAGTAATGCTCGATAATCGACCAATCTTTAAGGCGCATGTGGAATATTCAGCCAAAAAGGCATCACTGCTAAAGGCAACACCCTCGTGGGCCCAGATACGCTCTCGCGAGCCATTAGCATATATAAACTGCAGCATTTACGACCAAGGAAATCAGAAAAAACGAGTTACGGTCATATAGGACCTGTGTCTAGAGGGTGGTTATTACCGGTAATCAACTTAGCTGTGGAGATGTTAGCAGTTAACACCAGAAGATCGGCGACATAGAAATGACCAAATTGGAGGAAAAGGCAAAACCAATCATTAGTTGACAGAACCGATGCAACGAGCGAGCGATTGACACATAATCTTATTCAATCATCGATGCGTAGATCAAACGTCGCCATGGGGGCTGTAGTTACCATTTGAAGCATTCACAAAGCGCAAGGTATGCAACATTCTTATGAAGCAGCTCCGTGACCTGGAGGGCCAACATTCCGAATGTGCATTACCTGGTGGATCACATGATACAGCTGAAGGACGAATGGTTGCAGACCTCGGAAAAGCGTCGATTAGTGCATAGACGCGAATCATGCACATCAGGGTTTCCACTGATGTCTTTCGAAGGTCCAACATGCATGGCTAGCCCAAAAGACATCATAACATTCCAGGGAATTTACGCAGTAACAATAGAAACACAAGTCTGGAATTTTAACTTTCAAATACGAACCCCTCGATCCAGCTTATGGACCAGAAAACTTGTTTAGTACTAACTATGATCTAGATTATAACGGATTAAAAGCAACAGAGCAAACTCTTGTAACTGGCGGGGAGCTGAAATTTTCTCGCGAAGACGTGGAAAAATGGCTGGAGGAAGATTCAACATACCATTATTCACTATTAAGTCCATTTGAGCAGATATCAGAATGGAATGTGTTTTGAGGCCTAGATTTCTGCGTTATTGTAATTTCTTCAAATTTTGGGGTTAAATAGATCTTACACTTTATGGTGGGTATATTTTGGGTCGTAACTCTCTATTTTAAAGTTACGTGAAACCGCACCCCAGTTTTGAAAAGTTCTGGTTGAGATCTCTCATTTGATCCATTTCGTTTGAGACATTTTAGGGAGGTGAAATGCATTTACGGATAAAGTTCCGGACTTCTGACTCAGACAAACTACTGACTAAACCACCTTCTGGAGCCTCTAGGAATCTAACCTGGAACCATTTAACACATTACCTCAGGCCAGAGCTATTCAATATAGGAGTATGGTACGGTGGTTCAGGGAGTCTCAGTTACCCGGTGTCTTTCTTATCCATCTCTGTTTTCTTCGCATTAAGAATGGTTTGAGTGTAACGTGGCACTCTGTTCTACGTGTCCTCGCTCTGCAGTATGGTTTCAATTGTGATGTTTGAGGACACTTGACACCCTTCCATCGGAAGGTGATGGCTGTAGTGATGGCGCTTCCATCTTTTGCAGAAGAAAAAGGTGCAGCAAGCATCGTCCCCCACAATGTAATGAATACAGTCGGGCGACCGTGGTTTCCCGATTGTGTGAAGGTAAGATTGAAAATACCGATGCCCGTTGAACAGCTGAATAGGCAACCTCATCGTGCTTCGATTTTCTTTCCCAAGATTGCTGCCGCTGAGAGTACCAACTCCTTCTTTATAAGTGTCGGCTTCTTTATTTTCCTCTTCTTTTCTGAGGTATATAAACCTCCGCTTCGAAGCATGGAGAGCATTCAGAATAACGCCTGATAGCTCCATTACTACTGGCTCCGAGACGATTCCATGGGCGGATACAGCTCTTACGGCCCCTCGCATTTGTACTTGCCTTAGATGCTCGCGATAGATCTCCTTACTGAGAGAATCAGCCCATACTTCGGAACCGTAAAGAAGCGGGAACTAAACGGCACTCAGTAGCAAGCCGCGCTTACTGGCTAGGGGATTTCCCGCAGTGGACATAATCCTGCAAATCATAAATATCTTACCTGCAGCCTTACTTGCAGCTGCCCACATGCGCTGAATGAACCGAGTAGCAAGTTCTGCTTGTTTCAATACTTCGCTGGGAATACCATCCAGTCTTAGTGCTCCTTTTTCCCCTCTCTTATATTCGGCGGATCTAACAGTCACTTCGATTTGATCTGGAATGCTGAGCAATCTACCGAAGTCTGAGCTAGTTCCTTCGTAGGTTTGCCGTCCATCAATATACAGGTATCTTCCGAGGACGCAGTTTCCTTTCGGGAGCTAATGCATTGCAAGGTACGATAGTAAAGCTCATTGGGGAATGAACTAGCGATTCAGTTATAGTTCTTCTGTCTACGCCTGTGTTTTGTCGCTGATTAATCCTTCTTGAGAGAGCTTCCCGCATACCCGCATTTAGTTTAATCCTTCGAGTGCGTTTATATTCAGGAGGTAGAAGTGTGTTTAAAGATGTTTAATTCTCATTTGTCGGATTTAAAAATCTCGCTATTATCCAAAATGTTCATTATGCCAGCGAGTACTGTCTCATTTAGTTCAAATAACCGAAAGTCTACTATAATTTGCAGTCATTTAAAACGAGGACAAAAGCAACATTAAAAATGGTTCCACTAAATAAAAATAATTCCGCAATAATAGTCGTGATGAATTTTAAATTATGAACATAACGTTTTGTAGTGCTTTTACCCAAAAACCACACCAAGTGGAAAATTCAATTTGAGCCAGCAATTTGCTGTCTACCTTTATAGCTTTTATTATCATTTTAAAACAATTAATAATTACTTTTATTAATGTTCCGAGCTATTAAAACGACTAATAAAATTTGACTGCCTGATTTTTTTTTTTAAAAAACTCACCTCCAATGGCAAATAGCACCTTTTGCGTTCGGTCCATCAGCTGAGCATTTAAGGACCAATTAAACAGTAACAGTAAATTTCTACTGATGATAATCTCTTCTCTGTTTCACTGCAAGCGGTGTGTTTTCCCGACGGTAATAGTGCCTTTAAGGTAGATAAATTTAAAAAATGTTCAAACTGATACGTGTGCATAAACATCCATGACAAGGTCTATATATTACTGCTACTTATCAAATACATTTTTTCTTAAGATGTGATTCCAGACTATTTTTTAAAGAGAAACTAGAATCGTTTCATTTGGAGCATAACACATCGAGTTATTTTCCTGGCGCTGTGTAAATAGATTTTTTAAAGCATCAGAATCTGTTGTTCTTAATTTTCACCATATATGTATTAGGTAATTTCTCAACGCCTACGTGAGCGAAATAGGGCTTTCCCCGGACAACGATCAAGAAGGCTTTCCCAATTTATTAATTTAGAACTTTTCCTTTTTCTTTAGCTTTTGCCCCTTTCACAAGCAAGGTCGACATGTAGTGATCGATTGCGCCATTTTCTTCAATCAAGGACCTGATCTGGATGCATTTGTGAGTTTTTCATATCAAGCGATCATTGTTTCGGCCGGGTTTTTGCTTGCTTACCATCGACTGCGATGCTTAAACCAATCTTGGCTAGCGAATTCTCCTTAAAGCGATCATACGATCGAAGATGCTTCTCTCGGCATTTTCCTACCGCGAGACGTCATTCATTGACTTTTATAGTCCGCCAACAATCAGAATTGTCAGCCAACACTCAGAGCTCAGAGGGCGACAGGACGGACAACATTGCGGTTAATTTTGGATTTAAGACTTTCGTTGATGCATTTCGTACTGTTTTCTTTTAAGCACTAACCAACCTTATTATTTATAGTTAATTATCATCAACATTGAGAAAACATTTCATTTCTGAATTTTGTACAGCCCACGTCCATTCCTTACTAGCTACTAATAATTGAAAAATTTTATCTTTCAGAAACCAGTACTGCTACGTTGTAAAAAAAGTGAGTATCCATCAGAACGCTGTTTTATTGAAAAAAAAATATGTCATTCTAAAGGGACTATTTTGGACTATAACCTCGTCTTATAGCTCCAAATAATTTTTGGTTAATCGGATAAGAAATTCATAAAAGGAGGGAAACGAACGAAAACGAAAACGGACCGCACAATTCGAGCTCTTATAGGCTTTTCTTATTAAAGTATAGTTTAGTGGTATAGTAGTATAGTTTAAGTACCTCCCGAGAGATCTAAAGTGGTTTTCCTCCTTAAGTCGAAATACCCAAAACCGTAAAGTCCTACTGCGCGCCCCTCTATTACATGCTCCAAGAAGTTGATTATGGACGCGAACAACCGTGACGTGCTTCATCTCTAAAAGAACCTCAGCATATTTTAAGAATGTGAATTGAAGAGTTCTCTCCACCGAGGATAGGATACCAGGTAAATTCCGACCTGTATTGCAAACGCAGAACTGCATGCGACCAGGCGCGCGCCGTAAGGAGCCGCATGCAAGCGGAACGTTTTAATTTGCGCTTGTTTTCCTATAAACATTCTTCTATTTTCGGATTGTAACCTTCTTTTCTTTCCTACCTTTGGACATAAGTACGGGGCATTGCAAGATTGAAGAACGTTAAACTAAACTACCCACTACGATTGAAGGTCACTCAACAACATCAGAGTGGCTCTTCGGCCCTGGACGTTTTGATAGTTATGTCGCCAACTATCACGGATGGAAGACATCGTATTGCTTGGACGAACCAACTGAACAAATTTATTGTTCGCGTCTATAACCGTGTCACGCATTTTAAGCGGAATCTAGCACGGTACATATAGCGACTCCATAACGCACTTATACCTCGTTTTCCGAAACTAAGTCATGTTTCGAAACAGAACGTCGTCAAGCAATACCAGGTGAAAGTGAATGATCTTCGAATTGACTTACCTACTAGGCAACAGATTTGCTTGAACTCATTGTGGAGTCGTCGATTTACAAGAGTAATTAAAGAAACAACTTAAATACTCCACCTGTAAAGCACTATATGAATCTAATAATCAGGAGAAACTTGGAAAGCGGGGATATCGACCAAATTTATAATGAGACCTTGGCCGTATTCCAAGTCGCATCCCCAGAATATACTGAGACAATCTAAAAATATCACTTACTTAGATCGGGAAAGTAACCTCCATCTGGATCCGACAGAAGACTCGGTTCCCAAAAATCATGCACTCGTGCAAGGCCTTCCCGGAAATGACCACGCCAACATCACTGAAGATGATAATGGAATAGCTCTTGAAAAGGCAAGTAATTGGAATACTCCAGGAGTTTACAAAATTCAAAACTTTTGGCAAAAACGATTAAGTTTAAGATCGCCTTCAAAATGTGGACCAACTACTTATCCTCTTACCGTTTACAAGGTTTTCACTTCAGTTTTCTGCGCGAACATCTTCAAGGATCTTGATGCTCATAAATTGATTCCTTGGATCAAAAAAGATGTGCAAAAGGCTGCAGAACCTACCAAGAACAAATGATAATCGATACAGTAGCTATGACGCAGGCTGTCCATTTCACATTTGTGGTTACTGTATAAAATCAACCACAATGCCGTTCTTCTCCTGAGAACACTGATGAAGAATTGAAGCCCTAATCTATTGGTATCCTCACAAATATCAGAAGAGATATCGATCATTCATCAATCATGGATTCTGATGAACGTCGACAAAAGCAACACCACCTACTATAGCAATTATTAAATCTAAGTTGCTGCAATTTAAACGGCATCTGGATTTTCTCCTGAAAACAAAGCTGTTGGGGAAAAACATAAAATAATGGAAATCAAAACTTTGCTATTTCCTCCTGTATATGTTCGGTGATTTAGAATCTGCCTAAGGGCTAGTTTTGCAATTGAGGGTCACTATCCCATGTCATCAAACAAGTTTAGTCTCTTGGATTTGACTATCACTAGCATTTGCTTTCGATTTATAATAATATTTTCACGATGGATGCGATTGAAGATAAAAATCTTCTTTCGATGTGAATTCTCACCCAAGCATTCTCTCTCCCTCTCCTGTTCACTCCTTCAAGGAAGAAAGTTGCCCCAAATCTAATACAACGCTGTAATCAATTTCCAACTTTATTTCTTATTTATTATATTATCTAAACGGAACGTAATAAACTATTCAAAAACGAAATTGAAAATATGAAGCTGAAAAGTTCATTATGGACTAACTCAAGTTCGCGTTCATTGAAAATCCAAAATGTCAAATCACTTTTTACTTTCCATTATTTTTTTTCGACCCATCAAGGCCTACTCCGCCATGGAGAACACACCCCCCCCCCCTGCATATGTTCGAGCCTCGTGGTTGCGAACACATGATAATGGGCATGTGGTATTGCAGAGCTGTTTATGGTTTGTCAAATGGGACGAGGAAGCACATACAAGAAATCATCTAAGCACCATCGACACGCCAGTACATTAACCACGTAGGACACCGGGCAGTTAGCTACCTGGTACCTACTCCAAAGATACACAATGATATTCCACTATGCCACTTGACTGACTCCTCCTGTATACTGCCTTCTTGCATTGCAGTAAAAGCCCCGCTGAAAATGTTTCGACAATTGAGAAGGTACCAATACATTTTCGCATGGTCGCTAACACCTTGTGTTAAAACGCATCAGCGCTGTGATGCGGGTCTTCAAATGTTGCCTTCAGCCCATCATTATACCGGTCGCCCCTCGGTCTGGTTATATTGTTTTCAGAGTCCCCTTTGCCACAGTCTGGTCCCGGGAATGCACTTGAATTCCCTCCACAATTTTCCGAGAAACTTTCACTCCTAATCCACTGGCCTACATCCTGCAGATCTAGAGGGCCTACTTAACATGCATTTTGGGGATAGTGGGTTCCATTATATAACCTAACCCGTAATGAAATTGTCGACCTTTTTAAATACGTAATTTATGCATTCCCATTTTCGATTTCTGATTAGGTACTCTCCTGTAAGCTGACAAAATTCTTTATTTGTTATTGTCTCGGGCTAGAAGGCCTGGATGACACGACACAGACATGAACTGATGAAACGGCTGAGTAAAGGTGATAGCTAATTTCAATGTGTTACTCCCATATAGCACAGAATGAACGTTTGCGCGGAACAGCCTTAATTTTTGGTTAGTACTGAAATAGTTCCATTCCAAAATTTTGAACAAAACAGTGAAGGCCGATTTAATGCTGTTAATACGTCGTGTGAAACAAATTTGGGGTTGGGAAGATACATTTGCTTATGATCATTTCCAATTCAAGTTTGCTCAGCACCTTCTACAAGTCCGGAAACATTTGAAAGGGAGTTGGCGCTTATTGCCAGCATAGACTACGTATCTGAAGAAAGATAACATCGACCACTGAACCCCTAAATGTCGTCCGGACAAGACAGCATGAAGAACGTCACCAATAACACGAAGAAAAAACATCAGCAAATTTTACCTCATCATACGAATATGTCGTTCTGATAATAGTTATCAGTTTCTTCGAAATGACACTCCTGGATAGAGCTGCACTCCCTGTTGACGCTGCCGAAAGATTCCTTTAATTCAATAAATAGCAAGAGTAGTTGTGAGTTCAGACCTCCACACTGTTCCACATCAATTTGAAACTTTTCCTCAGGCTCTGCGTTTGAACTGTGCGCCACCAATAATGAGACTGTAAAATCTGCAGAAGTTATAAACCTTTCACAGTTGTTGAAAATAAGGCACCAAAACCGTGTGTGACATGCAGATCACCTATAACAATCATAATGCCACCTTTAAGAAGTCTCTCTGGGACTGAGCGTACCATAATTGTTCATAGAAAACATTCTTCGCCTCTATATTGGAAATCTTTATTGGTGCATAATACTGCGCCATCATGATGTTTTCTAACCTAGACTTAGAATCTTGTAATACGATTGGCTAGCAGGTAATGGGAGGACAGTTTGCGGTAGCTATTCACAATAGTTTGATACCATATTTGCGTCTACTAACACTTCGTTTTCCAGAGTACAAAAGCATAGTCCCAACATCTCACTTCGCATAAGCCTAGAATGTCTATATTTCGCCGGAATTCTCTCATAAGCTTGGAAAAAGCGAGCATTTTGGGGACCCTCAATACCATTGCTGGGTCAGTCCCTATGTGTGTCCTTGAGTGTAGATCACCAGAGCATCAACAATGTGTTTAGCTGTTTCATTATTGGATCGTTGTTTGATTCCTCTTTTTTAACCATTGCCTTTTCGACTGGGACTTTAGTTGTTAGGTTTTGTAATTTTTAACAACAAATTAGAAATTCTTTAGATTGGGATATATTGGAATCTATAATGAAACCTCCCCCGATACTATAACTTCTCGAGACCATCATATTTCATTTTGCTCTTTTTCAAAAATAACATGGAGGATTACAACTTAACTCAAGAAATGAAGAGTCATGCAGTTATTGTCGCTATACACGCAAAAGGTACCGATTTAGAAATCTCCAATTTTCTTAAGTGTGCCGTTCATTCGTTCATAAGGATCGTTGTGACTTGGAAGCGTCAGGTGGCGATGCACAATCTGCCGCAAAATGCAAAAAACACGAGGAACATTCTGACACTGTCCGAACTGCAGAATTTATTCAGCAAGTACAAGCGATCATTGACGATGACCTTTCAAAATCAATGAGGCCCTTGTGAGGAAGCTTAATGTTTCTGACGATCTTATCTGTCGAGTTGTCCACGAAGATCTCCTCTGGTATAAATCCTACGTTATGTGCAGAAGACAGTTTATGTCGGAGAAAATACGAAAACAGCGAGTTATCAATAACATCAATAAGTAATCAAAACGCCTTCTCAACAAAATTAAATATCGCGAACCGCCCGAGATGTTATGGTTTTTTCTTCTGACGAACAAAATTTTGACCAAGACCAAAAGACCAACGGCAGAAATCACAGGTCGCTACGTTACACGCTGATAATTTCCATGACCACATAACACCGAACTTGTGGTCACCTGACCTTAATAATCTGGATTACTACGTATGGGGCGTAGTTCAACGTGAATCCAATAAACATCGTCATAACACCATTTCTTCTCTGGAAACTGCAATTAATACCATATGAAATCCCTTATATTCACCATTCCGTTCTCTTTCATTTATACTTCGGAAATATGACATATGTTAGTATTTTTTATTTGAATGTCCATTGCTAATTCGTCAAGTTTAGTACCGAAATGAATAATTCCAGTTTTCTTTATTCAATATGGATCACGGTAGACTGTACATCGCGAGTTGTTCCTCCCTTAATGTCAACATCGTCAGCGTAGGCCATTAACATTTCCAGGGCCTGAGTTAAAGAGGACACATGATAAGTCATTCCCTTTTCTTAGACCGTTGTTTATGTTAACTGGTCTCAAGAGTGATCCTGCTGCCTTTATCTGCCCTCGCACATTGGTCAGAGTCAGCCTAATCAATCTCGTTGGAAAACGAATTCTCTAATGTCAGAGTGGAGTTTTATCCTGGCCATGCCATAGACGGCCATAGAGGGCCTTGAAGTCGATGAAGATGGTGCAACTGATGTCCATATTCCAGCAGTTTGTCCGTCGCTTGCCGTAGAGAGAAAATCTGATCTGTTGCCGATTTTCTTGGAGTGATGCCTCTTTGGTATCGGCCAATTATGTTCTGGGCGTATGGGCCCATCCAACAGCAAGATAGCGGAGATAGTATTCAGCAACGTGATACCTCTATAGTTTTATATTATATATGGGACAGATAATGCCTCGTTTCCAGTCGTCAGGCATTGATTCCACTTGATGTAGTTGGTCGTCTCCATATTTGTCCAATTCGGCTGTAATTCCATCGGCTGTTGGTGACTTATGGTTTTTAAGCCGATGAATTGCACGGACTGTTTCTTCTATGCTTGGTGATGGCAGGATTATTTGTCCGCCGTCTTCAGTTCGCGGGACGTTCAACTCGCCGATATTTTAGTTGTTAAGCACTTCACCAAAATACCCAAACCATCGCTCCAATATGCAAATTCTGTCGGAAATCAGATTTCCCTTTTTGTCCAGGCAGATGGGCATCGACTTCATCCAGCTGACTTGCTGGTAAAACTTTTGCACTTGATGCAGTTACTTCTTGTAATTTTCGAGTTCACAGACCACCACTAATGATATTTAGAATCGACGTATTAGCGAAGATTTTTTAACAGCATCAGCCGTAGTGTTTTCGGTTGTAATTCTCAATGCTTACCCACCACCAAAGTCAACGGGTGGCGCCTCGCGATGATGTACACGAAGACCTTGCGTTGAATCAGGGGCATAACAGGCTTTGATCGTATGATGTGGAATTACCCACAGCCTTTGGAACTGACGAAAAAAGTTTGGTCGATCGTATGATCAAATTGTCGTGCCAGTAATAACTAGAAATAAGGGGTGGCGAGTGTGTAAGATTTTATGTGACTGACGAGAAATAGAATGCTCTACAATGCTAATCCTGATTCGCCTGAGTCGTATCTAGCAAGGGCTTAAGCGTGAACACATATATTTCAAGAGTCAATATGCGCGTGTGCCCTTTGTTAGATACAAAGGGTAAGGTATGAACAAAATCAAACGGTTAAGGAAGCGTAAACAATTAAAAGCATTTTCATATTTAAGGACTTAAAACGTGCAGGCATATAAGGAATCAAAAATAGGGATTCCTACCAATTGTAGTGATATGCCTGAATGTTAATAATTTTCAGAATTCCCAGTGAATTACTTCTATGAATATATTCTCGAATGCATATCAAAACTCCGACCGCATTAACCGGAATTTATTTCAACATTATAACCAAAGAAAAATTGCAAGCCATACCGTAATTTTTAACAATGCAAACTAATCGCCGGATATGGAGTACATCAAACGTTACAACGAAATTTAGGGCAAAGCCACTATACTATGCTATCCTGCAGCCACACAAAAATATAGTAAGCGGATTACTGAGTCAATAGCGGAAAGAATTGACCAATTCGGCATATCAAATATATTGAATATTTGGGTAGGGATCGACCGCATATTTGCCAAAGTATTAACAACAAATTGTTCAGACAGAATAGCTATCCTAAAACCGTCAATGCTCAAAAGTGAATCTGTGGCAGTTTTGTGCTATTTTGGAAGCATATTGGGAAATTAGCAAAGCATAATTCCATAGCGGCATAACATTCTAGTGACATTTTATCTGAAAAAACAATTTGGAATTTGAAAATAATTTCGAGGGACGATAAAATCAATCTCCTGGATTCGAAATTTTGCCAATCAAATTGAAATTATTATTTTTCGCGAACATATTTATATCCACCATTCACTTGGATAGTCAAATAGGAAATGCAATAGCGACATTTGTGGTTTACGGTTGCGTCGGCTTCAGTTTATGATGACAATGACATGTACGAAATTTTGCGTCTTATGCAATATTTTGTACTGAAAAGTTGGGAATTATTAAACCGCTGCCTAATTTTCATTGTATGAAATTTCCCCCACTATCTGCATTTTCCTGAAACTATTTTTTAAGATTGATGAGACACAATACCTTATTAATTCCAATTTAATGTCTATATTTTTTTGCATCGTTGGCAGGTGGAAAACTTCAAAACCTACTACTGGCTTCTGCTATGCGGATATGTGAGACTATTATTAAAACCATCTCTTCGTCCTTCCACTCTCCCCACGAGGCTGCAATAGACTATTGTGTCGCGGGGCTATGCGCAGTCCTTAACGGCGACTCATTGTGATCCTCTCCTTTTCGCGGTTTCATCAGAGTCCTTACTGCCTAGTTTTTGCATCGAGAAACACTCCAAGACCCCTTCCATGTCCACGAACACCATCACTGCGTACTGGTCTTTGAGAATTGTGGCCTCTATCTTTGAAATCGAAGAGCAACGAGCAGACTCACTGGACTTTCCACGCTAGGTAAACTTTTAGTTCTCATTTAGTGGGACATTTCTATAAAAATGATGTTAACCTGATTTGTCTAGAGTTGTTTGTATTTGCTTTGTCAACTAAGCTCGTGCCATGAGATAGGTACATAACTCAGAGCAGGATAACCTCGATAAATATTTTCTAGAAGTCGCTATAATTGCTCCATACCTTTCTTTAGCATCGCTGGATGGATGCAATCCAGGTCCGGTGCTTGAAAGTATAGAAACCCTCGCTTTTCCATTAGTAACTACTGCTTTCGCAGTATACCAATTCCCCTCGTTTCCCTCTACTTTTGTCACCTATTCTCACGGATGGTGTACTTTCAAAATCTGTACGGACTCGACCCTGGAGGTTGTCAAAGTTCCATCCGGTTTTCTAAGGGTTTCCAACTTGATTAACCCATCTCTATTAAGTCGTCTGATTTTCTGAATTTTAGTAGTTCCTGGTTCCACCAGGAAACCGTTTTATCGTGTTTGCTACGGGTAATAAGGCAAGCCTATTCAAAGCATTGAACCTTGTCCAATCCGTTTTCCTAAAAGTAATTATGATATGGGAGTTCTCACTAAGTCTAGCACCCGCCAGTCACTAATGAAAAGTCAATAATTTTAAAGTAAGATTATTATGTCTATGCTAAGTTTGCGGTCGTCAAGCCAAGTTAAGGTAGCCATCCCGTGTGTCAGATCCGCGGAATCGAATTTTTTTTGGCATCGTTTGCCTCTAGATATAGTGTAGAATATATGGGCAAAGTGATTTTTTGTATTCGGAGTCGTTCCGAAAATAAAATTTTAAATACGTGATAAGTCACATGCCAGATTTATATCGATCGCCGTAATAAAGCTCGTATTAATCGGTCCGAATGATGTTGGAATGACTTCGCTAAAAGGACAAGAATTAAAGCCAAGGCTCTAGATGTGTTTCTTAAAGAAACCTTAGATTTATGGATTAGGTATAGCAGATTAATGGCCAGTTAAGGTTTTATGGCTAAAAATCGCATTCTACTTTTTAAATGCGTTTTTCTCGAAACTGCATGTTGAAAATCGGCTGCCACCATGGCCCAAAATCTATCAAACGAAATTCTTCACTGAAAACGCTCATATTCGTTTGTAGTCCGCTTTTCCGCGCAAACCAGGTGCTTTAAACAACCATCTTCTCCGATACTGCTGACTGAATAATCCGCAGTCCGCTGTCGTAGGTAACTTTTTGCAAGCTATGTGCCCAATGAGTTGGGGCTTAAGAACACACTCAAAGTCTTCCCTGCTTGTCGTAAACTGCAACTAAAAGGGATAGACATTTTTGCGTTAGTAACCTGGAAATTTTGAAACTTTAATACTACCGAAACGTTAATAACCCCTCGGATAGGGACTGACCTCACAGCAACGAACTTTGGCTATCAAAAACGGACTATGATTGGTTTTCGGAATATGCGCTCGCTCCTCGAGAATGGTAGCCAGGGTCCTCAGAATGCCCGCCTTCCCCAACTTGAGCGGGAATTCCTACTATATAAGCTAGACATTCTGGACCTAAGCGAATTAAGTTGGTGGGACTCTCTCTCTCTTCTCCCTCTTACCGTGAATGGCAATGTGCTTTTGGACTCTAGAATGGAAAATGGTGGCAGACGCGAATGCGGTGTTGGGTTGCTTCTGACGGCTACCGCAAGGCGGGCTCTCTCGACCTGGGAATCGGTTTCTGACAGACTTCTAACTGCAAGATTCCGGTCTAGATTCTGATGCTCCTACAATTGTACAATGCATCAATGGTGACTTCCAATATAGTGGAGATTTCTGCAACTTCCACCACCTCGTCACTGGTGACACATTATTCGACCGTAGAGCTCGCGGTAAGATGTGTTGTTTCAACTGACCGGCAGCGTCAGAGCGTCAGCGTCAGCTTGCGTAACCCAGCTGTCGCGAAAGGCTGAAAGCTCTTGTTTCCGGATAACCGAGTAGTTAGAGCACAAGGATGTCGTACGGACGGTCGCGGTTCAAATCTCGCTGGTGGCAGTGGGATTTGTATCCTGATTTGACGTCGGATCCCAGTCGACTCAGCTATGAATGAATATCTGAGTCAAAACAGGGTAATAATCTCGGGCGGGCGCAATGCTGACCACATTGCCTCCTACAATGTACTGCAGTGTACCGTTACGGTCTTGAACGAAGGGCTCTAACATACTTCAAGACCCTGATCCAATTGGATTGTTGCGCCAACAATTATTATATTATTATTATTATTGAAAGCTCTTCTACGAGAGATGGCGGGTGCTACACATTCAAACTCCAATACCAGGCAAAATTTCGTACGTCGTAACAAAAGAGGATTTGCTATTGTGCTGGTCAGGGAAGCGGAAGACGCCGCAGATCGCAGTGATTTCAGAAACATATACCAAAATAGCTGGCATGTAGCCGCAAATTTTTCGATGGTCCTGTGAAGGACATTGATTTTGGCACAATTCTGTATTTTCTTATGGAATTTCCTGCAACAAAGCTTTATGATTCGAACTCCATTTCCTAAACTTAAAATCATCCTTTTGCAAAACTGTCACTACTTACTTTTGAATTTCGGCGGCCTGGATCTTCCCTTCACCAAATCAAAAGGAATTTTCTGTCTAAAATGTCGTTTAACAAAACGTTTGCCGATGATTTTGCGGAGGTGTCGAACACGAGCCTTAACTTTGCAATTTTACTCTCTGGCTGAAGCATGGCCACATCTGATAGGAAATAATGAGGGTGAAGTATCTGATTCGAGTTGATTTCCTTCATATGACCGAGATTGAGATATTACTTTATGATCTCGGTATACTGTTTCCTCAAGTTTTCCTTTTTCGCTACCCTGGATTCAAGTGTATGAAACCTGCTCAATACTATATCCCTGGAGGCTCCAAGTTTCCTGGTGCTATCGCAAAATGGTAGGCTTACAATAAAAGTGCTAATGTGTGCGTGGAGAATTCTTAAAGCTTTTCGGCCTGCAAAAACCACTCAATGCTGCGCTCTGATGGTTCATCTAATGTGTAGATCCCGCATGCCACAGAAGACTCACCCGATTCCATCAGCTTCCCCGTAACTATCCATCCGAGTAACGTATTCTGCAGTAGAAATGTATTCTGCAGCAGCGGCTAGTTCTTCCCTAGTTTAGTATTCCGCTCCTAGTAACATATCGACTCGTGTCGAGTCATTGAACCTTGAGTCCGCTAACCTAATGGTTTTAGGAACATTCCATGAAGAAACGTCAAATTTTCGCGAGAGCCACGATCTAAGGTGAACCTCTCCATCTTCGAATGTCCTACTTCCTGCAGGCGCATTGGTCTTGAATTAGTTGCTAGTAAGACACTGAAGCTCCGGTTCTAGCAGTGTGCGGGATTCTCACCCACTAAAACCACCCATACTTTCTACTTCTTCCTTTCCCGCGATACCGCGGGGCGACCGAACTTTCCGTCCTTCACGTCTTCCTTGCGCGCTCCGCTTTTCGAAGTTCCGCTTGCATCCTTTTGATTGTGGAGTTCACCGTATACCAGGTGCCCCCCAAATTCAGCATTTCCCGAATGATGTTCTGCCGGCTTATGCTGATTTTCAAAGAGTCTTCCAAGCTCCTTCTTTCTGAGTAAAATTGTGAACAGTAGAACATAACATTCATATAACACATTCAGAACAGAAGAGATAATCACCCAACCTGAATTGATACAAATTCTCCCTGTAACCACCATACCCTGATAGGAATTGCATCAGATGGTAGTTAATCTCGTCGTGTCATCGCTAACTCCACTCCTCAAAACGGGGAATCAAAGTTTGGGTTCAACGTTACTGCTACTTTTTCACCAACTCCCGCTTTTCGGTATTCTGTATCCCTTTTAGGTGGATTCATTCTCCTTTTCTCGTACAGACAGCGTGCCTTACTTCCCAGAATGCCCATAAGAACCATTGCCACAATAACACACGGAAAGCGTTGCACACCCTTAGCGTCGCTAAGCGGTAAGTCATATTTACCCTCCTCCGATTGCTCTCACACGCTAGTATTTTCTTCCGAACTGGTGCCGCGTATAATAGTGTGCAGCGAACCACCCATGCCACAAGCAATTGCGACATCGAACCGACTTCAAAACAACGTCTACGGCGTCGGTCGTTGAGTGAGCTTGTCGAAATCCAAATTGTGGCTCTGATAGTCCATCCTTATACTCAATGATAAAGAGAAATCTATTATAGATGGCCCTTTCTAGCATCTTCCCTACCGTGTCGATAAGACAAATCTGGCGGTATGAAAACCGATATCCTGGATGCTTATACGACTTCGGGGGTAACACTAGTTTTTGCCTCTTCCACCGAGCGGAGAAAATTCCTACTAACATGCATGTCCCAAATACGCTGATAAACCAGTCAGGTCTGGCCTTAACAGCGATTTGGGGTTCTATTGGGAACAGCATCCAGACCGGGAACTTTGCTATCACCAATTCTCGGACAACAAACAGAGAAAATTCCAATTAATTATTGTCCTCAGGAGGAGGAGAAAGCAAAAAACTTATCCTACGTTTGAAACTACTTAAAGTAGGGAAGTTAAAAGGACCAAGCTGTTTTGCATTATAATTTCGGCAAAGCCTGGGAATCGGGGAATGAAAATAGACTTCGAGCTCTGCGAAGGGCAGGTTGAAAATGTCTGCGCTACGTGTGTTATAAGACGCAGGACGGCAGGTGATCTCGCCAGCGTCCATCAGACCTGAGAAAAGTTTAAAGAATGTGCATAGATCCAGATAGGATCTACGTTGTTGTAGGAAGGGAAGGTTCAGAAAGCGGAGGTGGGAGGGGTAATCCACACGAGGGAAGCTTTTCTTAAAGAAGAGGGAACGGGTGAATTTACGTTGCACATTTTCAAGGGCAAGACAATCACAGTTACGGGAGGGTGACCAGATCACGGAGCAATACTCGAGGGTATTCCTCACGAGAGAATTGAAGAGAGCTAAGGAGGGTTGGATGGAGTCAAAATCAGAGGAGGAGCGAAGAATAAAGCTTGACAATTTTGCTGCTCGATTGATGACATCGAGGCAATGGGTGTCAAAGCGGAGCTTATTGTCGAAAGTGACTCCGAGGTCTTGTGTGGAATTTAAGCAGACTAAGAAATGTCCGTCAAACGAGTAGGAGAAAGAAGTGGGTGAGGATTTTAGGGAGTAGCACATAGAGTGACACTTTCTGACGTTTAGCGCTAAACCATTAGTCGAGCACCAACGAACCACAGTCTCGAGGTTATTCTGAAGGGAAACACAGTCCATAGGCGACGATATAGCGGAAAACAGCTTAAGGGCGTCTGCATAGAGCAAACAGGTTCAAGTAAGGAAGGGAGGAAGGTCGTTAATAAAAAATAAAAATAGCAAAGGACTCAGAATGGACCCCTGTGGACGCCAGAAGAGGGGGAGAAGGAACGGGAAGTACAGCCGTCAAAAGAAATGCGGCAGGATCGGTTGAAAATGTAAGATGCAAGCCATAAAACAAGTGGTATGGGAACGTTTAGGGACGAGAGTTTGGATAGAAGTATCTTGTGATTTACAGTGTCGAAGGCTTTCGCGAAGTCAGTGTAAATGGTATACACTTCTTGCCGTGAATTTAGACATTTGGCGACAAAATTGGTAAAGTCAAGCAGGTTGGAGGCAGTGGACCTACGTTTAACGAAGGGGGTTGCTCTTTCACTATGTGTTGGTCAAAGTGGACGGACAATCAGTCGCTGACATATCTTTCCAGGATTTTGGAACAGAAGGAGAGGAGGGAAATGGGACGGTAATTCTCGGCAAGCGAACGATCGCCACTTTTGTGAATGGGGATAATGAGAGCCTCTTTTCACAAGCTGGGAAAATAATTCTCTTCAAAGCTTTTGTTGAAAATAATAGATAGGGGAAGGGAGATGGACTTACCAGTTTTGAGCAAAAAGAGGTTTGGAAGACCATCGTAGCTAGGTCCGACATTGGCATCAAGTTTGCCAATGAGGTATTCGACAAGGATAGAGGTAAGAAGGGGAATGGTAGGCGATGCGGGGCAGGCTACATCTACTATCGGGAGGGATTCGGAGGAAGGGGGAGGAACATAGACTGACGAAAAGTAGCGGCAGAGTAAATCACAAGATAGTTGGGGGGAGTTTGCTGATAAGCCAGAGAATTTAATGGATGGAGGGGATAACTGGGCAGGGCGGCGGGAGTTGCGAATGTGGGACCAGAAAGGATTCAGATTTCCGCGCTTTAGTGAGTCTTCCACGCTGGACAAATGGAGTAGGAGGCCGATGCTTGGTTATGTTTTTGCGCTGCCCTCTATCCAAAGGGAAGGGCAGAAGATGCGGACACGTTACTTTTGTCATTCGCCCTCTCATCTTCTTCATAACCATCCTGTAGGCTGTTCCCAGAGGCTTTGGTCTGCTTCTGCACAAAGCTCCTTCAAGTATGCTGCTAGTCTGCTTAAGCCTACCTCGAATGTTCACATATTCTTCATTCACAGAAACAATTATACCGGTTGACACCAAATATTGATTCATTCTATGCCGAATTTAAGCGGTAGTCCCCATACATGCAAAAGGGGGGTGTAATATTTTTTATCATCAAATATAACCATGTGGAGTATCAAACGAAAGGTCTCGATAGGTACTTTTCAAACCTGGACTCAGTTTTTACATTTAATTCACAAGAGGGAGGTAGGAAGTGGAAAAACAGTCATTTCTTTAACGGACCCATTCTCAGAACTGGCTCAACCTAAAGATCGGAAAAAACAAGGAAGCTGCAACTATATAGTTGCCTGACTCCAAAATATCGATACCTGTCCAAATAAAGTTAGTAATAGTATATTAATCTTATTTTGGGTTTTAGTTCATCCTAGAATCATGAAATTTCGCGATAATATAGAACACAATCCCACCAAATTTGGTGGAAATCCTACTATTCTTAATATAGTTATAATAAGTCAAAGTTGTCACTTCTGTGCAAATTCTTAGGCTTTGAATGTCCGTAGCATGGAAAAGTTGATATTCCGACATAATATATATAATATGTATCGACTGCAGTCCTTTCATGATTCTAACCTAAAAATTGCCTATTTGACAACTACAGAATCGCAATATGAACACCCCAGGCTCAACCCTAATTTTATTAATTGGTACACATTTATGTTGATATTAATGGTGACGTGCCAAAAAAGGATGTGCATATGTTAAACCGAGAAGTCAGTCTGGTTCGAAAATCGAATTAACTTGTTCGGGAATATGTGTAAGGAAAAGTGCATTACGCAATCCGGAGGGACCAATTAACTATCATATTCTTGCAACAATTTGGATTGCTGAAGGCCTTTTTCTCGAAAGTATTAACTGTAGTAGTAATGGGTTTATTAAGGAGTCGTGTTTCGAGCAGTTAGATTACCTAGGGTTTTTCCCATAAGTTTCTCCTAATTGACCATCTATGTGGGCCCTCTTTCGGGGAGGTATGACATCATGTTATTTTAATAAACACTAAATATTTTCGTAATTGAATCAATACTTTGCAAATCTTCACATGTTAAAATACTCTTCTTATCCATGTTTGAAAATAATAACTCAGCACTCACTTAAAATATTTGAAAAGCGTTCCAATATTTCTTATTAGATACCTCACGTTGGGACGCATATGAGGGTTCAAACAATACACTATGTTCAACCCTTTAAGGTACTAAATTGAATTTTTACGCTTCACCGGAGACATTTCTACCTACATATTTACAGCAGAAAGTCACCCGGGGTTCAGCGTCAACGACAAATGTAATGATATTGTAGGCCGTATGGTTACACTTTATGCACAGAGATGTCATTTGTTGTTACCAGGCAGCAGAAAATGGGCGTCGTAATAATAAATTTGTTATATTTTGATATTGCGCGTGTGAATGAAAACTATAAATAAAATTGTAGACAGATTGGACCAGGCAATAAAGGAAAGATGCTATCCATGGCATTGAAATGAAGATGCGTCAAACGAAAACGAATTGAACGATATTTTTCATTCACATAGATGAACTGGAGAAATATTAATTTGGATTTACTCATGTTTAATATATGTGGGGGTTTTGTGAAACCGCCAGCCAATTAAGCCCTTGTAGTTTCTCAAAACGCAATGACAGATATAATTGCGTGCACCTCCATTTACGTTTATACACATATATGGTGGCCATTTACTCCTTGGTGGCTTCCCGTGAAATGAGGCGACAAACTTAGGACACCTCAAATAAGAGATCCCAGTTTCTGTGAACCAACTCAAAATATTTTGAGACCACACCAATTTCTATTAGACTTTACACCGATAAGAGGATTGGTGAATACCAAGGAAACACTAGAAAACTGCTAGCAATTCAATATCGACGTCAATCTAATATTCCCGGACTTCAATCAGGTATGTTCAATTTGTTACTGGAGCAGGTTACAGGAAAATTGTCTTTGGACACAGACGGCACGCTGCTTCATTATGGCGTAAACCTCGGTCAAACAGCAAACAAAGTTGGTCTACGAATTAATGAAAACAATGCGAAAGTTATGAGGCAAACAAGACAGAAAACGCCCACCGTATACCCAAAATAATAATAAGACATGGGCTATCCTACGGATGTAAAATATGGACCCTGATGCAAATTTTCGAAAACTGGTCAATAGCTTCAATAGGAGGGTCCTGAGGAAAATTATATGTGCTAAACTAGAGGAGCACCAGTGGCGAATCAAATACAACCATTAGTTGTATCAAATATTTGACGACCCTAAAGTTTACAAAATAATCAAGCTTTAGAAGCTGTATTAGACTGACCACGTGCAACATATGAACGACACTTAGGTACCTAAACGGGTATTCGAAGAGAGGATAGAATAAGTAGGAATACCGGAGGCTCACGCTTCGGCTATAAAGGTTTTGTGTTCATCTTATGTAAGAAACTTCAAGGCACATTTTTCTATCCGTATACAGCCACAAATCCAACCTATTCCTTCATATTTTTCGAAACTGCAAGACATACGTACATATTATAGCCATAGATACTATACTAACAAACAAACTGCCTATTTCCGAATATTGTACATTTATATGCACGTATATAAACTCGTATCCATATTTCCGATTTACTTCATGCACAAAAGCATACATATGTACATATATAGTACGTATATTAAATACGGCTGATTTAATGTACAAACATATCCATCTGAATTAGACACTATCCGCAAACTTTATTAGCATGCATATATTATATACCTGCATACACACATGTCTGATTGGAATAATTGGTGTTCATATACAAATGACTAAAAAAATAAAACAAAATAATTCTTTCCGATCCCATTCATAAAAGCTCATCTCGTTCTGGTATTGATGAATTGATATGTGATGATGACGTCATACAGGTTGTTGAATGCACGAAATTCACCGGAAATGGCAAGGTCACCACCCATAACTTTGTTAATAATAATTGGATTTCCTTCAAAATTGACCAAATTGTGCATTATGTTCTTTGTTACACCCACGCTGAGTTTTCAGTGTCCAGATATCGGAACCGGATGTATTTTGAGGCCTAGATTTCGTAAAGATGCACCACTGTGATTTTTTTCAGATGTTTCGGTTGGATAGGTTCTGAGAACAAGACCTGTTACAATTTTGGTGGGTCATGTTTTGAGCCCTCACTCCCCTATATTTCCCCCAATATCAAATGCGGAACCAGTTTTGAAAAGTACTAATTGAGACCTTTCATTTGATACCCCGCTTGGCCACATTTTATCAAAAAAAAATTTTTAGATACAATCAAAACGAGGGGTAAATGAAAATTTGTAAAAATTGTACAATGGCAACTGAGATTTGACAATTGGAACACTATCCTGAGCAGCTGGAGTCGACCTAGAATGGAGACCTATCCAAAAAACTTAAAATTTTTGGTAAAGTTGACTGTGAAGGCCGGTTGATAAATACTGAAGTTCCACCGAAGTACTTCGCGGACACTCGCATGCTTGCGCTGCGGCTCCGGAATATGGGGGTTCATTTAAACACTTCAGCCCCTCATGTAGATGGGTGGACACCAGAACTTAAAAGTCGCATAACTATCAGAATATACCATTCGAAGTAAAGCTAGAAATTAAATTAAAATAAACAAACAAAACCTTAAAAAGGAATAGTGGAGTCCAGCCGCTATTCCATTTTAAGGTTTTGTTTGTGCCCCTTGATTAATAATGGGAGTTTCGCAAGTTAGAGAGGAGGGCTACTCAGTACTATGTATTTGGCTTGGTTGCTATCTATCGCAGGGCATAGGCGATATCATCAGACGTTATCTCCGTTATCTCTAATGCGGTTACAGGTGGCATTTAGTTCTTTTTTGAAGCTAGGCAGTTTCATCATGATCCACGGCACAACAACCTATATCCAGTCTTGGCCTGCCTTAATAGGGAACTCCAGGCAACCCGGTTTTGCACCGAGGTCCGCCAACTCGATATCCTTAAAAGCTATGCCATCGTTCCATCTGATGCAGAGTTTGTCACTTCTTCTTCTACCATAGATATTGCCCTTCTAGACTGGGAGGTGGGCTGGATCATCCTCATCCATACGGATTAAATGACCCGCCCACCGTAACCTATTGAGCCGGATTTTATCCACAACCGGACGGTCATGGTATCGCTCATAGATTTCGTCATTGTGTAGGCTACGGAATCGTCCATCCTCATGTAGGGGGCCAAAAATTCTTCGGAGGATTCTTCTCTCGAACGCGACCAAGAATTCGCAGTTTTTTGTTAAGAACCCAGTTCTCCCAGGAATACATAAGGACTGGCAAGATCATGTAAGTAAGAGCTTTGACCCTATGGTAAGATGTTTCAGAAACAGTCTTTGTAAGCTGAAATAGACTCTGTTGGCTGCCAATCACCGTCCGCGGATTCCATTGTCATAGCTGTTATCGGTTGTGATTTTCGACCCTCGAGAGGATAAATGTTCAACGGTCTCAAAGTTGTAGTCTCCTACCTTTCTTGTTTTCGATTGACCAGTGCAATTCGATGTTGTTGGTTGTTTGTTCTTTGGCGCTGACGTTGCTACCATGTACTACGTCTTACCTTCATTAATGTGCAGCACGAGATCTCGCTCCGCCTGTTCGATCTGGATGATGGCAGACTCTTGAGTTGTTAATGTCAATATCATCATCTTAGGCCAGTAATTGGGTGGACTTGAGGAGAATGGTGCCTCTTACAACGATATCTACACCGCGAATCACTTTCTCCATTGTTGGTTTTGAATGGTCTCGAGAGTGATCCTGCTGATTTTATCTTTATCGCACATTGGTCAGGACCAGCCTAGTCAGATTTATCAATTTCGTCGAGATGCCGAATTCTCACATGTCCGTGTACAGTTGTACCCTGGCTATGTTGTCATAGGTGGCTTTAAAGTCGACGAAAAGATATTGCAAGCGATGGCTATATTCCAGCAGTTTTTCCATGGCCTGCCTGATCTGTTACTATAATAATTTGCCTGGAGTGAAGCCTCTTTGGTATGGACCAATGATTTCCTGGACGTATGGGGCTATCCGGCCTAGCAAGGTAGCGGATAATATCTTATAGATGGTAGTCAGCAACGTGATACCTTTATAATTGCCGCACTGCTTGATATCCCCCTTCTGAGGGAGACAGATAATGCCTCTTTGCCACTCCCACACCTGGAGCATCAGTTGATGAACCGTATGGCGTAATTGGTCGCCTTCATATTTAACCTATTTAACCAATTCGCCTGTAATTCCATCGGCTCCTGGGGACTTATGGTTTTTAAGCCGGTGGATTGCGCAGACTATTTCTTCTATGCTTGGTGATGGCAGCATTTGTCCGTCGTCTTCAGTTGAGGGGACGTCAAACTCGCCAATATTTTGGTTGTTCAACTTTTCATCAAAATACTTAACCAGTCGCTCCAATATGCCCATTCTGTCGGAAATCAGATTTTTCTCTTTGTCTCGGCAGGATAAACATCATAGTGTATACGGCTTCACCCTGCTGTTCCGGTTGCCACCTATAGTGTTCAAATTCACAGACCTGTTTGTTTTCCGCCTAAAAAGTCGCTTCTCCGCTACACGCTGTTCGTTATAGGTCTCTGTTTGTGTCCGCGGTCTTTGAAAATGAAAGATTATTCGGTATGCATTTTTCCGTCTCGTTGCTGGCTTACATTCATCTTCGAACCGTCTGTTAGCTGTAATTATTGCGGCATCCATTTCCCTCTTATAGGTGTTGTGAATGGCTTCAGGTGGTTTCGATCGATATAATTCGTAGCCTTGTCGCGTTTTGAATTTAATAAACAAGTCGGAAAACCGGAAGCTGTACGCTTCAGGTATGAAAGGTTATGTGTATTTCTTTTATGACGACATTTGAGTGTCCAATTGTCGCATTGATACGTAGCACATAATATATGCATATATAGTATTATATGAGAATATCCGCATTCAGTCTTGAATTTGCAAAGAAGTGACAATTTTCACCTATTATAACTTTGTTAGTAATAGTACGATTTCCACCAAATTTGGTAGGATTATGATCTATGTTATACCCTACAATGTTGCGTTTCGTGGTGATAGAATGAACTTAAGGAGGCTTTCCAGCCGATTGCTAAAAACTATAGTAATATATTATTATTAACTTCATTTAAACAGATGTATATTTCGAAGCCAAGGCACCATATAGTCACAGATTCCTGACTTTTTTCAAATTTGTTGGGTTGGACAACTTCTGAGAAAGAAATGATCACTTTCAATCCCCATACTCCCCAGCTTTCAAGTAAATGTCAAAACTAAGACCGGCCTTGGAAAGTATTAAACGAGACCTTTCATTTGATACCACATAACCACATTTGATGAAAAAAGGTACACCCCCCTTTTCCATATATGGGGACCCCTCGCCCTTAAATCCGATGTAAAATTATGTAACTTACTGTATGCGGGAGCGTTCACAGTTCCTAAATGTTCATCAAATTTGCTGTGAATCGCTGCAACCATCTCCGAGAAAAATGCGTCTGACGGACAGACGAACAGGCAGTACACCGATTTTAATAAGGTTTTGTACAAAACAAATGAGTTATATGCAACCTGCAACCGCTTTCGGTCACCCTGTACGGGTTGAGGTGCTTAGGCAGCATCTGATTAGATCGGTTCTGCCCTGCGATCGAAACCGACCAAGCATAAAACATAATTTTTGAAAGTATTGGGCACATGCTCAAGAAAGGAGTCCGTGCCCTTAACGCAAGCACTAAGAAGCTTCTCAAACGAGTACGGCCGCCACTAAATGGATGGTGGGCTCAGGACAACTCTTTCCCAAAACAAAAAAAAGTTTGAGGACTACTTTGTGTTTCACTCCTTAGTTGAGTGTAGGGCACAGTCAGATTTTGCTTCAGTTACACTATCATCGCACTTAACGCTATGCAAGTAGCAAGCTCACAGCAGCGAGACAAACGCAAAACGTACACAAACACCCATGACGACTGGGACTCGCACCCAATGCAACGAAATTAGGAGACTGACGCTCTACTCCCTCAACCATCGCGCCGTCAGTCCTCTTGCTATAATCCAAACAGGATGGCTGACGATTTCGTCCAGGGAAGAGACACCTCATCAGAGGCTGCCTTACTTCTGGCCGAGGAGCTGAGTGGTAGTCACACCTTTATACACAAACGCAAACACGATATGAGTGCGAACATCCAAGTGGAAACCGCTTTATATTCAGTCCCAAACTTGGCCGAAATTAATTAATTTGCGAATGGGGTGTGTCCTAAGTCGGCATCCAGTTGATATCAAACCGACACAATTGATTAGAAACTTTTTTCCACTTTTATGTTGCACGCAGAGCGCGGTTAGTTGGTGAAAAATTTCGTTGCGGTTCTCCGCTTCGGGTTGATTCCAGTTAAACGGTTGGGGAGTTCCATCCCCACTTATTCGACGAGGGCGAGCATACCCTAGTCTGCAAAGGACTCATCTGAAGTGGCTCTGCCACGAAGCCTCACCGGAGGTTATCTGGTGCCATGGGAACCGGGATGACCCTCTGAGAGCATATGCCCCAGGGGAATTCCTGGAAGATGTGTTCTCGGGCCGGTTATTTGGGGTTGGCCCTCTAGTGGAACTTTCATGGCGGTTGTAGTTATGCCTACATCGCCGGCAGAGCTCCTCGGAGCTCAAGCATGGAGTTGCGCTGTGCCGTACTCCATAGTTGCGGCAGAGATGTTAGACAGGCCTCCCATCCACTGGTATGAATGCTGAGCCTGCACTCAGTATAAACTAATACCGCTGTGCTAGTCATGGCGGAACTCTGATTGTGGTCACAAAATCAATCCGTGTCCGAAGAGAACCGTGGGACACGACTTTCCACTTTTATGTTAGATCAGCTTGGATGTCACTGAAAATTCTTGACGTCGCATGGTTGCAACTGTGTAGGAAAGAAGTTACTGTATTCTCGGTTCCAAAGACGTCAATTAAGCCACTGTCTAGAAGCCTCAAGACTTGCCCAATTTTTAATAGTTTTCACTGAATGTTTGTGAAATTTCGAACGATGTCATCTAAAAGTGGTTCCTTTTTGGCATTCCACGGCATTCAGGAAAACAAATACACAACAAATGATAAATTTTTCGCGTTGACTACTTGACTTGACGAGAAATGCGCTCTTCCTACAATACCCGTTTTAGTTTATCAGTGTGACGCTTAGATTCCATTTTTCGACCCTTTTACTCGACCGATATGAGGCAATTTCTAATCGACGTCCTTCCTTTACTTTAATGCTTTTGCTTTTTAAAATCCCAAAATCAACACAAAACAAGTCGGGAAACCGGAAGCTGGGCGCTTCAGGTACGAAAGGTTTTGTTTGCTTCTTGTGTAAGTATATTTGAGTGTAGAACTATTCCATTTATACGTAATACGGAAGGAATATGCATTTAGCATATCAGATTTAGTACTTTGGGTTATAAATTTACACGGTAAAGACAAGTTTGAGCTATTGTAACTATGTTCCTAATAGTATGATGATCAAACTTGGAGATATTCATACTTCATATTCATACTAGTACGACCTTTTATAACTCTGAGGTAAACCTAAAGGGGGTTTTACTCAATTTTCCCAAAAATATGGTAACATACTATTATTAACTTGATTTGAACAGATATCGATATGAAGAGTATTTTGAGGCCTAGGTACCATATAGAGGCAGCTTCATGATTTTTTGCAGATTTTTCAGTTGGGTTGTTTCTGAGAATGGGTCCGTTAAAGAAATTATCACTTTCCACCCCTCCCAACTCCCGCCTTGTCAACAAATCTCAAAACTAAGACCGGCTTCGAAAAGTACTAATTAAGACCTTTCATTTGATACCCCACATGACTATATTTGGTGAAAAGAATTTTTACACCCCCCTTTTACATGTATGGGGACCCCCCCTAAATCTCAACGTAGAAGGATATCACTCACTGCATGTCTGGGGGTCTTCAGTTCCCACTTTCTCACCAAATTTCGTGTCAATCGGTATAGCCGTTTCTGAGAAAAGTCCCTGTGACAGACAGACTTAAAAAGTGACTCCATTTAGAGATGGATAACTCATAAATGAGTCGACTCAGTCGTGCTGCTCAGTCCATTGATGTAATTGAGTCGACTCATCACAAAAAGTCGACTCAGAAAAGGAGCTATATATGTATATGACACCCTAGCACACCTAGGCCTTCGTATATTTATTCAAAAAATAAATCCAAATCCAATATCCTTGACTTCTTTCTAATTTTTAAACGTCAATGGCATTTAATGGGTATTCTGAAGCTACCGTCACATTAGAGATAATTATCCCAGAGCAATCTACATACCCAGTACATTCATAATAATAAAACTGTGCATCAGCCTAATCTTTTTCATGAGTAAATAATATTTGTTGATTTTCTTACTGGAATGAACGTTTTCATCCTAGAAAGTATCTGGTAAGTTAGTTCGCTGAGAACATTAACGGTGAAATAGTAAAGTATCATTTTCAAGAATAAATGAATGTGGCTTTGTTGTACAGAAGTACAGAATCCGATCAGAATCAGAAAATGTTCCATTAAGTGGGAAAAAACTGAAATTTGTTGTTGCGAGTTTTTACCCTATTGCCCAGAAAGTAAGAAAAGTGAAAGAAAAACAGCAGGTTTTCTGTGGATGTTATAATTTATTTCTCAATTCTTAGAAGCATACAATTCTTAAAATAAACGTTATCTCTTTCAACCATATTAATTTTTCTTTTCCCTGAAACCTATCTTTAATGACCAGAAGAAAACGTAAAAAATACAAATAGGATAAAATAACACAAAAACTGAGACCTTTTGGTAGAAATCTCCCGTCCCCATCAATAGTCAAATCAATAAATTCTAATGAACCCCAGCCAGGTCTCCATCATAAGGTGTTTCGAAAACGTGGGTTCATGTGAATCAACGGCTGAGTCAACTTCCTTTTAACATCACCAATATTTTTTTCCTCGAAGGTTTCCGAAAATCGTAGTTAGGAGCTCTCTTGAAAAACACTCCTTCCACTCCAACAACACCGAAAAGAAGACTTTGCCCTGTACTTTGATCACCCCAAGATCCTCTGTTTGCAGCTGCTGGATCTCAGTATTGCTTCTTGTTAATTGCCACGTCCACGTCGGCTATTTGGTCTTCTTCTTTTTCTCCTGCTAAAAAGCTCATGTCCAAATCGAGACTGCTGTTTGGCACTGAATAGTCGAAATAATAAAAGTTGTTGTTTCTTTTTCGTTGGTGTGGGTATTTATTCTTGCAAATACCGATATTTCGGGAACCACTTGTTCCCTTCATCAGTGCAAACAAGTTGCACTGTTTGCACTGATGAAGGGAACAAGTGGTTCCCGAAATATCGGTATTTGCAAGAATAAATACCCACACCAACGAAAAAGAAACAACAACTTTTATTATTTCAATTAATTAATCGTTGGAAACACGGCATAATTTCACTCTGACTGAATAGTCGTCGGATTCCGAGTTTGTGACCGAGATTTCTTGGCGCTCTTTGCAAACACTTGTTTCTTAGCATTCGCCACCCTAGTGACTTTTCCTTTTCTATGGTTTTGTTGAAAGCAAACCTTATTGAAATCGGACACACAGACGTCCGTCGGTCTCCCACATATACTTTTCTTAGAAGTCGTTACACCTTTTGTTATGAAATCCGGTGCAGTGAGTTAACTCTTTCTAGGTTGAATTTCTTTTCACCGAATATAGTCAAATTGGTTATCAAATGAAAGGTCTCGATTGTTGCTTTGCATCAGGTCTCAGTTTTGAAGTTGATTGCAAAACGGGGGAGTGAGAGGGTCATAAAAATGCCACTTAAACTAAGGGGCTATTCTCAGAAATTACCAACCAGAAATATCTAGAAGAAATTATGATGGTGCCTTTATATGACATCTATGCTTCAAAATACCATCCATACCGATATCTCCCGACATAAAGTTAATAACAATGTATTAACATATTTTTAAAATTTACTTAACTTATTAGCTCCATCTTAGAACCGAGCATTATTACATGAAATCGTTCATACCTGAAGCGCCGAGCCGGCTTCCCCTCCTGTTATTTTTCGTTTTAGCGTTTTTTTCTCAGCCTTCAATCTCGCCCGATGTAGTGTGCAAAGAGGGAGGTCTGATTTTATATCTCTTCCTGACTTTCTTCGTCTAATTTTTTTCTTAAGGGGGTCATCCCACGTGAAGGCCGCTTTTCTTCGTTTTTTTTTAGAAATTTTTTGCGAAGAACTGAATAAAGGTGCAAATACCAATAGCCCGATAGCATAGTTCGTGATTCAAATACTGAGCAACTTATACAGACATCTCCAAAAAAGGAGTTTTCATGCTGCCACGCTAGAGGGCGCTGTGCTCATCTTAAAGAAAAAATTAAAACGGCATCTTAACGTGCGGATTTAACCATAGTCGGGAAACTAGGAGTATTAAAAAATATTGAAAGCTAAATTGTTAGTGCCTTTTTTTTGTAAATTTTTGTGTTTTTTTCAACGCTTCTTTAATAAAAAAAAAAACTACTGAATGAATCGCAATTATCCTAGTTTTCAGACTGTAGAAATATGTTCTGAGTAAGCGGTGAAAATTTCAAAGAATTTCGTTGGATAGATTTTTGGCTATGGTGGTAGCAGATTTTCAACATGCAGTTTCGAGGCAAACGCATTTAAAAAGTAGAATGCGATTTTCAACCACAGAATCTTAACTGACCATTAATCTGCTGCAAGTAAAGTCTTGGTTTCAGTTCTTATGATTTTAACGCAGTCATTCAAACGTCACTCGGATCGATAAATACACGCTTTATTACGGCGATCGACATAAACCTGGCATGTGACATTTTACATGTTTAACACTGCAATTTCTGAACGACTACGAATATCAAAAAATCACTTTTCCCATATATTCTACATTATATCTGGATACAATTGATGCCAAAAAAATCGATTTCTCGGATCCGACATACGGGATGACCCCCTTAAGGTTAGAGGGGTGTCTCGGGCAGTAGAGCACGTTAGTTCATCAATTGCGAGAGGCGTAATCGAGTCAGCACTGGCAGGAACTGAAACTGTTTCATTACACCCTCTGACATTACTACCTCTAACTCCATTTTTAGCATGATCATGTTGCCTCTTTTCATTAGCATTCTTTTCTCGTAGCACACCAGTCTCCTCATCCTCGTTAAAACAATTTATGCCGTTCGCCTGACTCTAACTGCTCCTTGTTTCCTTCTTCATCTGCGCTCTGATTGGTAATTTCTGGAGGCTTGAAGTCAACCTCATAAATTGATCATACCCATATTGCCGATTTACTTCGTGCGCAAAAGCATGTACATGCTCATACATACATATGAACGTATATCGAATACCGTTGTAGAATGCTACTGGAATAGTAATAGAGCCCTTTCAATTGATACCCAGCATGACCATATTTGAGGAAAAAAATGTATACTCCCTTTTCATATGTATGAGAAGCTGTTTTCGAGTAAATCGAGTCTGACAGACTGACTGACAGACAGTCATTGAACTAAACAAAAACCTCAAAAAGGGCTGGAGAAAAGCAGATTTTTCATAGACGGGACTTTAGTATTTCTCGCGAATGTCAATTATTCTCGCAAATTGTGCCGTAAGGAGCTCATTTGCATGGCTTCAGATACAGTAAATTCACCCGAAATTAATGAGTTTGAACTGCTACCTTTTGGCGCTATTGCGTGAAACTTAGCATGCATATGCAAGACAATGTCTTCTATGCTGGTACAAAATTTGGTATTCCTAGGATGAACTTAACATGGGTTTTTCTGTCAATTTCTAAAAGTTGGTATTACACTATTAGTAAATTTGTTTGAGCAGATATCGGAATGGACATATAGGCGCACCTTCTTGATTTTTTTCGGATTTTTGGGTTGGATAGTTTCCGAAAATGAGTTCTGTCTCAGTTTAAGTGTGTGCATTTTGACTCCTTAGTCGCGCACTTTGCACTTCACGTCAAAACTAATATCAGATTCGGAAAGTACATATCGAGACCTTTCATGACCCCACCCACATGACTATATTCGATGAAAAAAAAATGTTACATCCTCCCTTCATATATATGGGGAGTCTCCCTTTAAACTCCACGTGAATTTAAGTCATTCGCATTTGCATGGGATTTTATAGTTCCCATATGCCCACCAAATTTCGCTTGGATCGCTTTAGCCCTTTTGCAGACAAATGCCTGTGGCAGACAGACTGACAGAGAATAAATCGATTTTAATGAGGTTTTGTTTTACACAAAAGCTTAAAAACTAATTGGGACAAAATAAAAAGAAGAGTTTTGTGCACGAAACCTTGTGTGCCCGCTGAAGGAACAAAAATAATGAAAGCTCTCTTAGCGGACGCCCCTCTTTGGCAGACAATTTTTCTCTGATTATGATTTTTTTGTATATATCAGAATAATTTGCCTCTCGTGGACGGACACCCCATTTGTCCGGACACGGTCAGTAAATTTTATAATAGCCGGACACTAACCTTTGAAAAGCGTACACGCGTCCCTTGATAAGAAATGTATGTGCTAATTTCGTTTATGAGCGTAACATTGTCTCATTTAATCGCAGCAAGTTAAAGTGAAATGTCAGGAGCAGGAGCATAGCAAATATAGGTGTATATGCCGTCTATTTTTGCCCATGCAGCCACTTGCAGGCCAATTCATACATTCCTGTACTACTTGATCAACATACAAAATTGCCCCATCTGTAAGATTGGTTAATAGTAATGATAATCATGGCTGTGATAATTCAATTCGAATTATCAGAGCCTTGACGTGTGTTAGACCACTTTATTCAAAACCGTAACCGTACACGGTACGATAGAAATAACACGATTTCAGTAGCTTGTAGGAGGCAATGGGGTCAGCATTGCACTTGTCCGAGATTATTACCCTGATTTGACTCAGGTACTCATTCATAGCTGGTTTTCCAAGGTCCGAAGTCAAAACACTCCATTATTGGGACCAATTGTTCAAGAGAAAGCCAAGGAAATAGCTTTAAACCTTGGATTTAAAGATTTCGCTTCATCTAACGTTTGGCTGCAAAGATTTCTTAGTGCACAAGATAGCATTTCGAAATGTATTTGGTGGAGCCTCTGCTGTTAATCCAGAAGACGCTGAACAATTTTTAAAAAAACTTCCAGCACTTTTAATTAGTTATATACCCTAGGACATTGATAATGCCCAATTCCTTTAGAAAAGTACCCAACATAACGCCTGCTCTCAAATCGGATAAGTGTCACAGTCGAAAATTGTCCAAGGAAAGGTTAACAATTTTACTGTGCGTTAATTTACCAGGAGAAAAGAAAAACCACTCGTGATTGGGAAAGCTGCAGGTCCTAGAGCATTTGCCTCCATGGACATCAAGCGGTTGCCAATAATTTGGCATTTTAATAAAGAGGCGTGGATGATATGCGTGCTAATGACTCAGTGGCTAATGAAATTTGACCGAAAAATTAGACAGTAAAAATGGAAAATTTGGTTTTTCCTAGACAATGAAACTTCGTATCCTCGCGACTTGAAATTACTAAATAAACAAATTATTTTTCTTCCAAGTAACACGACATCAGCTTGTCAACCGTTAGATTAGATTATTAAAAATTGCAAAGTTCACTATCGCAGTATACATGTTAAACACATCTTGGCAAGCATTGACATTTCTTCGGCGAAGAAACTAAGTAACGTCTTGGAGGCTGGGCATTTCATTAAAGCAGCCTGATTCTGAATTAGAAGAATTCAACTCTGAGGATGACTTGCCCTTAGCAACGTTGTCTTCTATTTTCTAGTTGGCAGAAACATTGGGCAGGCCTATTCCGACGCAACAGAATTCCTCGAAATCGATAAAAAATTAGCCACTGAGTCTCCATCTGCATCTCCAGAGCTTGAGATCGACTGTTCCAGTAGCGAAATCGGCTTAGATGGAGAGGATTACGACACTGAACAGCCTGAGGAAGCATCAGAGGTGCTGTCAAATCAGACTGCTTTGAAAACAATTTCAACCTGAAAGTTTTTGTAAAAACGACTATATTGCCTTGGAGCATATAAAAAATTTAGAGGGACGTATTCAAACACTCTTCTTGAAAGAAAAACAGAAAATGCTACGTCAGTCCACAATTTCCCAGTTTTTTGAAAAATATAATATAAATAAAAATGTAATAAATCTTTAATTTAAGTTTCGCCTGGTAAAGACTGAAATAAACTTTCGTCATACATTTAGAAAGCGAATTCATTTGCTCACAAAGGTGACCATCCTCAACAGATTTTTTTCGAAGAATTGTAATATTCCTCCCCTCTTGAGCGGACAAAAATTGCTTGACCGTCGGTGTCCGCCCATAAGAATTTTCACTGTACTATGCAATAACACATAACCTCCACAAATGGGCAATGCTAACTACCCATCGATGCTTTACAACAATCTGTAAAAGCTTCGAATCTTTCTATCTTTACTACTTCATTTCTAAAGGAGATTTTCAAACTAAAAAAACAATCGAATCCAATATTATAACATAAGCAGAATTTGAGTAGTAAATCCTTCCCGGAAATGTTATGGCGATGTAGTAACCCTACCAATTAAGGAATTAATGCAAATGAATGCCATAATACCCTCATTAATTTTATACAATCAGTTTATGGCGAAAACATAAATAGCATTATTCGCTTAGCTTTAAATTTCAAATCCAATTTTAACTGATTAGTACACATATTGCCTGTGGGTACATGTGTTACATAAAAATTAATACGAGGAGCATGAATGATGGGTTTATTTAATGAGGCAAGAAATGATGTGCACCACATGTTCCACAAATATTTATTCCATGGAAAAACATCCATACCGGATGCTGGAATGCTGTGATTACAATTTTTACCTTGCAGAGTTATACATGTAAATTTGCTTACCAAAAATAACAACCTGCGGAAGCTAACCCCAACATTTCACTCCCAAACCGTGTTTTCAGGGTTTCAGTTAATAAAAAAATCTATTGTGAATGTTTCAGAAAAGTCCTTATCTCCCTTTTCAACAGTGAAATTAAGGTCATGTCTTTCAATAAAACGCCAATAACTTTCATTTGAATCTTACCTTCGGATAAATCGAAAGTCCTATTGGGCTTCCCGGTCAACTTATATAAACCCATTGAAAAGGTCACGACCTCCACAACTCCCGTACGGGTATATACACACATCCTGTATAGAGCGTCATTCATTCTTCTATTTATTATTATAACGGATCTTGGAGATTTATGAACCAATCTCCTGATAGTCTCGACTAGCCCTCATTATGCCTTGAATAAGATTTCATGCTATTTCGATTTTTCTCTATGATCATCGATAACACTAGTGGTTACGCAAAAGTAGCCATTATCCCAACATTTTCATATGAAAGGATCATCTTAAAGGCTGCATTTCAGCTCGGTAAGTTTTCACACAAGAAAATCTTACTTAGGGAGATTATCTATGGTATTTATTTTTGCTTCATTTCCACTTGACCCTAATTAATTATTTGGTATCTCAAAATCTTGAATCTATGTGAATGGTAATATGTGACGGGAATGACACTAAATTTTTTTAATAAAGATTTTAGAATTATCTGAAATTTTGTTACTTTGGTAAAAAAATGTGTAGTGGCACATTAACTAGACTGCTGCTGGTAGGGACGCAACTAAATATGAATCTCAAATGACGTTCTATATCATCTTTAATTGAAATCCTTTAAGTATCGTTGTCTGGTAAGGGTCCATTTCAGATGGTTAATAATCCATCAAGAAATTTGTTAAACTTGTGCACTGGGATGATATTTTATATCTTCTGCTTTGAAGGTTTATGCAATGCTCTAGATAGTTCTTAAAACGTCCATTTCTTTTAAATGGATTTCTGCAGCGTCCACCGCCTTCTCATCGACAGGACACTGTTCGAGTACAGAGCCTGCCATAAGGTCAGTTGGGTTAACTGACTGACATCATAGGAGCAATCAGATCGATCACTTTGCGATCGGTAGTCTTCTTTTTTTTTCAGTCTTTGTCCCGTTCACAAACGGGGTCGGCTCGTCGTGATCGGTTTCGCCATTTGGCTCTATCGTATGCCTGATCTGGGTGCAATCTTGAGGCTTTCAAATTCCGATTTAGCGTATCAAGCCACCGTTGTTTAGGTCTGCCTTTTGGTCGTTTACAATCGACTTCGATGTTCAGACCAATCTTGGCAAGTGAATTCTCGTTTGCACGAATTGCGTGACCATACCATCGAAGACGCCTCTCTCGCAACTTCTCCACGATCGGTACAACCTCATAACGATCGCGGATATCCTCATTTTGGATGTGATCTAAACGTGTGACGCCACTAGTCCAGCTTAACATGTTCGTCTCCATTACCGCAAGACGCTGTTCACTGTCCTCTATAGTCGGTCAACACTCAGAACCATAGAGAGCGACTGGACGGACGACATTGCGGCAAATTTTAGATTTGAGACGTTCGTTGATATGTCGATCACAAAGAACACCAGTTTTGGAACGCGACTTCATCCAGGTTGCGTTAATGCGTGAAGCAATTTCATAACGCAGTTCTCCATTGGCTGATAGCGTTGACCCGAGGTATTTAAATCGCTCAGTTCGTGGGAGATCACTGCCGCTGACAGTGATTGTGCTTGTTTCATGGGGATCGGTCGTCAAAAATTCAGTTTTCTTTAAATTCAATCTGAGACCGTGTTGCATGAGGCGATCATTCCATTTTTGGAAAAGTTGCTCGAAATCATTTTTGCTATCAGATGCTAGGAAAACATCATCTGCATAAAGCAGTGTGTAGGGCACTGGACGTTGGATATCCCGTGTGACAGTCTCCATAACAAGGACAAAGAGGAGTGGTGAGAGGGCGCTGGCTTAATGAACACCAGCAGAGACACGAAGCGGTTTTGATACACCCGCCATACTTCGAACTTTACTTTTCGGATCGTGGTAGGGCAATTGAACTCAGCGCACGAGTTCTTCTGGCACTAAGTGTTGCCGTAAAGCATACGAGATGAATTCGTATGTAACGCAGTCATACGCTTTCTCTAGATCCAGAAAGGCAATGTAAAGATTTAGAAATTGTCTCCTAGATGTACGTAACAACAGAGGCGCTGACATAGGCCTCGAGAGAAATCACCATGTGATGGCCGATTACGTTCACTTGGGTTTGCGCTCACCACTCCTCGCAGGGTTGCGATCCCCATGTTCAACATCTACCGCTTGTCTGATCCAGCTGTCACCAGACAGTAGATAATCGAGTAACTCTGCGGACAGCAGATAACCGAGTAATTCTGCGGA